>NC_133325.1:795202473-795370636 GCF_042186555.1 Aquarana catesbeiana
AGCTCCTCTTCAGGTTATTCTCATCCCCGCCTCCTCTACAATAATCGGTGCAGTCACTGGCAGTGGCACATCTCGCCAGATCGCTCCTCCGCTGCCCTGATCTATCTGAGCGGGGATCTCAGTGATGTGGCGCGGCGGATTGTAATTCCCGCCTTCTGGAGCGTGCAGCGCCTATGATGGACGTCCCGCGGTCCCAGCATTGGACCAGTGGGATGTCCATCATAGCTCCAGAAGGCGGGACCTGTATGTCATTCGGCCACACTCGGCCGCACTCGGATCAGTTCGGTCCCCGCTCGTCAAGGGCCGGCGGCGCTCGGGGCTAACGATTAAACGGTGCCTTCTTGACACTCGGGGCTTTTCGGGGACCAATTCGGGGCTTCAGCCCCCCCTAGCCACCCCCTCCCGATGCCCCTGGTTCTAACCATCTATTTATCCTACACTCGGGAAGTAACAAAGGAAATAAAGCCTCAGTTAGGACTCTCGCTACTTGGATTGTTCAAACTATTCAACAAGCATACAGGGCGAAGGGCTTGGCTCCTCCACAGGCGGTGACGGCTCACTCCACCAGGGGAATGGCGGCTTCATGGGCGGCAGCTCGACATGTGGCCCCTGACACCATTTGCAAAGCAGCCTCGTGGGCCTCTATTAACACTTTCATGTCTCATTTCTGTATTGAGCCCGCTTCGTTATCCTCTGTAGAATTTGGTTTGAGAATCCTATCGGTTTATAGGACAAATTAAAATTTTTGTTTGATTCAGCATACCCACCCGTGTGGTTGGCTAGTTATTTCCCACACGTAGGCTGCCATGGAGTCTGTCAGGAAAAAGGAAAATTTATTGTCAAATACTTACCGTAATTTTCCTTTCCTGATGGACTCCATGGCAGACGGAGTTCCCACCCATTGGTCAAAGAGTAGGCTAGTTACGGAACGCAGTAGCTAGTGGTGAGTACTCATTTATGGGAATGGGGTCCTATAGCATTGGAGAGGAGGCGGGGTAAACCCACACGTAGGCTGCCATGGAGTCCATCAGGAAAGGAAAATTACGGTAAGTATTTGACAATAAATTTTCCTTTTTTTTTTTGTTGCTCTCCTCATTGGATATCATTGGATATACGGTGTCCACTGTGCATGTGTGGGGGGGCTCCATGTCCATTTGCTTGAGGCCCCTAAATTCCTTCAAACGGCCCTCCATGTAATAGAGAGGGAGGAGGCTCTGTACATGTAATAGAGAGGGAGGAGGGGCTGTACATGTAATAGAGAGGGAGGAGGCTCTGTACATGTAATAGAGAGGGAGGAGGCTCTGTACATGTAATAGAGAGGGAGGAGGGGCTGTACATGTAATAGAGAGGGAGGAGGCTCTGTACATGTAATAGAGAGGGAGGAGGGGCTCTGTACATGTAATAGAGAGGGAGGAGGGGCTGTACATGTAATAGAGAGGGAGGAGGCTCTGTACATGTAATAGAGAGGGAGGAGGCTCTGTACATGTAATAGAGAGGGAGGAGGGGCTGTACATGTAATAGAGAGGGAGGAGGGGCTGTACATGTAATAGAGAGGGAGGAGGGGCTGTACATGTAATAGAGAGGGAGGAGGCTCTGTATACATAATATAGAGGCTTTGCATGTAGAAGGGTCACATCACATCCATTGGGTTGCATTGCTAACATCCGGCTCAGTGCAATGATGAGATGTACCCCTCACAAATATGAGGGGTACAGTGACAGTTTTATGACAACATTACTTCCTATCATTGTATGATGTCATTGGTCAATATTTGATTATTTATACAAATAAAGATCACTAATATAATTCCATTCTACCTCTTCCTCCTTTTTTTTTTTTTTGTAGGGGGTTTTTGTGTAAATCAAATTAATTATATGAAGGATGTCATTGTTGATCCTCCAGGAAATGCTGGTTGCCTGACGGGTGAAGTCCTTATCTGTAGATTGTTCTGAGTGGGTCACTCTGGTGAAGTTGGATGATGATCATCATAGCCAGGAGATGAGTATATGAGACATTAATGAAGACCGACTCCATAGTCCTCTCAGGGAATGACTCCTTTAAAGGGGAACCCCAACACTCCCCGATCATCCAATGGGATTACAGAGGGTGTAGTACGGTGAAATCACACATTGGGGACAATTTATCAAAACTGCAACAGATGGTATCTGGAGCAGCTGTGCCTGGCAACCAATCAGCTTCTGTCTTTTACTTTTCAAAGCTTACTAAACAAGATGAAGTGAGGATCTGATTTGTTGCCATGCACAGTTACTCCAGATTTCATCTGCTTCGGGTTTTATAAATTTCCCCCCCCTAATGTGTAACTTTACTACACCTTCCTATACACTCTATAAGCCCATTGAATGATCGGGGTGTATTGGAGAACTGTGTAATCAAACTATATCAGAAAATTATCTTTATTAAGGCTCACCACATACATTAAAATCTGATTGTACAATCTCCTTTACATCCACCAATATCCATGTAGTATGAAGACCTGGCTGATTGTAATATGAGGGCCGACCTGAACTGTTCAAGCCATTGGCATTCATAGTTTTGGTAAATCTAAAGCTGATGGTATAAAGATTGTGCAGTCAGATTGTAAAATGTATGGTGAGCTTTTTGTCCATGGGCTTTACCTTTCATCAGAACTGCTCCTCTCCCCATACAAATCTATGGGGGATATAAAACCCACCTAAAGTAGGTCAGTTGCACCTGTCGGTGAACTCCGACCTCAGAGGTGTCACAAACTGATGTCAAATACAACTGAAAGCAAACTGCAGATCCCCATCAACTCTGCCCCTTCCCCCCATCAACCCCGCCCCTTCCCCCCATCAACTCTGCCCCTTCCCCCCCATCAACTCTGCCCCTTCCCCCCCATCAACTCTGCCCCTTCCCCCCCCATCAACTCTGCCCCTTCCCCCCCCATCAACTCTGCCCCTTCCCCCCCATCACAGCTCAGATAGAAGTATCTGCAATAGTTGGAGGACACCAACACTTAGAATGACATGGGATCAGGGGCGGATCCAGGGGACCGAGGCAATTGCTCCCTTTGAGAATGCAGGTGAGCGGGCGGCTCCACGGGTGAGAGAGAGCGGGCCGGGTGGATTCGGTCGGTGAGCAGGCAGGTGAGAGAGCGGCTGGGTGGCTCGGTGTGTGAGCGGGCTGCTGGCCATACAGGGAGCCGGCGGGTGGGGGAGCAGAGATATGACATCATCTCTCACTGCCCGCCCTGCATCCCTGCAGTTCCGCCCTCACTGTGCAGGCAGATTATATTACATCATCTCCCTGCTGCCTGACTGGTAATCTGCTGCCTGACTCTGGGACACAGCAAGAGACCACCTTAGCAGGAAAGTGACACAGCAAGTGACAATTGTAGCAGGCAATCCACAACGTGTGACAGGTGATGTGACAGGTGACGTGACAAGTGACAATACGCAACGTGTGTCAGGTGACGTTGCAAGTGACACGCTCAGAGCTCACACTGATTCTGCATTATGGTGAGTTGAACAATTTCATTTTATATAACAATGCAATAATAGAAATAATGCGCTTCAATCATCCTGACACCTTAACAACCATGGTGCCGTGGTGATTCTCAAGTGGAATGTGGGACCTTCCTTTACAATACCTAACAAAGAAAAAACATCCCAGCGCTCTGAAATCAAACACTAAAAATATTGTAACCAGGTTGTATTTGCAGTCAAGATATCTACCTGAGGAAATCCCCCGGTGCAGATAATAAAGTAAAATTCAAAAGAGCAAATATCACAACCCAACCGCAGTCAAATCTTGAATAAGTCCTCCTGATAATGCTTCTTCTTTCTGCGGCTCAAAAACCACAGCACTCTGAATGTACACTGCGCTCATGAACTTGACAAGCCCCATATAGGAGAGATCAGAAAGCTTGAGGTGATCTGCACAGCTTGCAGTCAAATCATTGCAAAGTGGCAACCAGCTTGCAAGGATCCATGACCACTAGGGGGAGATATGACCACACAGAGCGCTCCATCAGTAGTATAACCAATATTGATTATTTGAAACAAAATATCCACTTACATTAAAGTAGAACTAAAGGCAATTTTTTTTATTTGGGATAGAGTAATGGAGGGTTATAATCCCATGCCCTTTTTGTTTATGCCATTTATATCACACTTGGGAGATTTCACTTCCTGTCCAATAACCAATGCAGGCAGTGGGAGGAAATCCCTTAAAGTGAAGGAATCCTCAGTTGTCACTGAAACTAGGGTCCCAATTAAAGGATGTCCCCTCTATTGCTGTTCTGGGGAAGACCAACATTTTGGATTTTTTAATGCCCAGTTGTAATGATAATGGTACACAGGACAAAGACCTAACAGGGGTTCTAATCCCTCTTCACTCTATCCAAAACGAAAAAAAAGAAAATCCTCCACCCACAGTGTGCTACTAGCTATCTTTGTCCATTCAGCTGCAAAAGAGCACAGGCAGTAGGGAGCAGGCAGCACGGCTCTGATGCAAAGGGAACCACCATCGGCTTCCTAGATGACAAGTGGCAGAGGCTCCGGCTGTCAAACAGCTCCACGGCTGGTTCTGGGATACCATCTACTGCATTAGTACAGGCAACGCATTTCCAGGGTACCACCCTCTTTTTCAAGCCTGTTGAGAGGGGCTCCGGCATGTCTCTATTGGTTCAATTCTTCGAAAGTGTAAATGCAAACTATACTGCAGACTAGGGAATAAATCACTCAGTCTGCAATTACTGAACTATGACCAACCAAATCCAGTACCTCCTATAAAGTAGAAGTGTGTAAAGATACAACCATTCTGGTAATAATTGGTATGATCTTTCACTTGTCCACACAGCCTATATCTAGTCCCTTCTTCTTATTATTCAAGGTCAGCAGGTAACTATTAAAGGTCTACCATTCTATGCAGGTTACTGAACTCAGGTCTCTAACTATTGATCTACTGTTTCTCCTGGGGAAAAAAATGATAAAGCACCATAATACTTGCTGTGAGCATGAGCAGACCCTTTGTTGTTCCCACTGGCTGTTGTCTTCCCTTCAATCAGTCAGTGAGTGCCTCTGCCTCACACAGATGTGTGTGTGTGTGTGTGTGTGTGTGTGTGTGTGGGGGGGGGGGGGGTCATCTCACTTCCCTTTTCAATGCATTTGTCCCTCAATAGACAAAGTGTATTAGGTACTTTGTCCCATCTTCCTATGTGCTAAGACTAGCTGTCATGTCAGAAAGAACATCTCCACTGCCATCTGACAACCCAGCAAGCAAGGAGACAACTGTCCATGAGCATAAGGGGGAAAGCCTACGGTTTATTTGGCAATGTCTCCTCTCCGCCATCTCTTAGTAGCCCCCCACCTGGCTACACAAATATTCTCCGTCACTCCCCCAATGGCAGCTACTCAAATGGTTATGTAGGAAGGTGAAGGGAGAGGCAGAGGAGCTGGCCCAGCACAGACACTAATAATACACTCCCAGAAGAGTAGAGGGCTATGACATGCAAGGAGGGAGGGGGCTGTGCTAAGAAAATGACTCTTCCTGTAGTAGTCACATTTTCTAGCAAGTTCAGAGGCACATTGCAAGCGAATTACATTTATTGAAAGCAAAAACCCGGAAAGTAAGCATTTAAAATACTGTATTTTTTTTGTTTTTACCTGCAATTTATTGTTGACAGGGTTTTATCACACAATTCCATAGTAACTATAGATGTATGGAGGGAAATGTTGGTGCATCATACTACAGGACCCCAAACTGGGCCCTCTGTTACCCAAGAAACTCATAGCTATGAGTAAGCACTTGTTATGAGTGCGAAACGCGTCAGTTGATCTCTGTACACTTCTGCTGTAGTGTCTTGTACACTTTTGTGATTCATCTTTCTATCAATAAAGGCACTTATCATCAGACCGGTGTGCGGCTTCCAGATCTCTTCGTCTTTCCTCGATACAAACCAGATACTCTATAATCCAAAGGTTTAATTTAGGGGTATTGAACTAAAATTTATGGAGGTCCAATTGGTAAAATTTTCTTCTGGCCGAGGTTTGAATCTCATGTTTGCCCTAAAACACATCACCACTCCCCTTTACATCACAACCCCTGTACAGCAGTGTGTGCAGCCTACCCTTCACATCATAACCCCCTTTACGTCACATTTACCTCTTTACATCAGTGTCCTTAGTCCCCCTTTACATCATAGCCCCCTCTTTACAACACTGTCCTCAGCCCCCTTCACATCACAGCCCCCCCTTCACATCAGTGTTCACAGTCCCCCTTTACATCACAAATCCCCTTCACATCACAATCCCACAGTGTCCTCAGTTTCCATTTAATCTATGCACAGGGTGATTAGGGTGTGCCCAGGCACACCTGGCACACCCTGTGCTCACACCTTTGTCCGCTTGTTAATTTGGAAAGACTCCATCTGTCTGGCCGGATCTGCAGCATATCCTGCCCCCTGTCCTGTGGTGAGGGCGACAGTGGTGGCTGGGTGGGAGACCCAGGAGAGGACAACCAGCTACTAAGTGGCAGGGACATAACAGTCACTTGGTCTGGGTCTGGATTGCAGCCCAGCGTGGATCCCTGGTATAAATGAAGAACTTGAGATCAATGCTAATTATAAAACCTATTTTGCTTTCCAGTGTGATGGATTAGATACATCTTCCCTTTTTCCTCTGATACCCATTTGTAATGATTTCTTTTTCATATGTATCTATATCAGGGGTAGACAACCCCCGGCACGGCACACAAAGCCTCTTTTGCCGGCACTCGACTTCCTCCCCATCAGCAGAGCAGCGCAGGGAAGTGTCAGCGAGACATGAATGCATTCCAATTTCAGACTTCCCCACACCCACACTGAGGGGGAGGCACTGCACCCCCACACATTGTAAAAGATGGGAAACATTGATTGGTTCTATAACTTTGCTGTAGCTACAATCGTCAGCTTTTGTGATGGGGAAGAGATTGGGTGCAGTTCTGCTAGGGGGGGCGGTCCCTGATTCCAGAAGGAGGAAGACTGTGATTGGCTACTGCTAAAGCCAATCACAATCCTGCTAGCCCCGCCCACCATCTGGAGGAAGATGACTCGCTTGGTTGCCACTACCAATCTCAGAAAGAAGAGATTTCACTGATTGAGAAAACCCCAATCAGGGGACAGTTTACTGTTGAGCTTCTGGGAACTTTGTTAAAATGATTCCTGAACCTTTGTGTCACTTACTACTGAACCCGGCACTCTGTGTCACTTTAAGCCACCGCCAGTATTCAGCACAATGAAAATCACACCCAACTTTTCCTGTGGTGCAGAGCGCCGCACTTTTTCTCAGCTTCAGGGGACCAACTTATGATCCTGCACACAGACCCACTGCTTTCAGAAAATGCCCCTGACCTGAGCTCATCATTGTGCATCCATTCCAGATGCTTGTATGTGACATCACATATATCACAAACATTACATATATTACATACATCCCATACATAATATACATCACATACATCCCATATATAATATACATCACATACATCCCATATATAATATACATCACATATAAACATGTGGGCTGGATGCGAGAGGTGGATCAGCAGGATGAGTGTGCGGTTACCTTGCGGGCGCGTTCCCGAGTCATTCATTCGGCGCACATAGCCGCCAAAATGTATGACTCAGCCCTGCCCCCCGCATCATTGGATTTGATTGACAGCAGCGGGGGCCAATGGCTGCACTGCTATCAATCTATCCAATCAGGACACGAGACACCATGGAGAGAGGGACAGCGCATCACCGCCGAGTGAATTCCATGGCTCAGGTAAGTAAAACGGGGGGGATGGGGAGCCGGTGACTACCAGAAGTTTGGATGCATTAAGGTGAAAAACCACAAGGGTTTACACCCCCTTTAAGTTTAACATAGTAAGTCTAGGAGATTATATGTAGACTCTATATATTATAAGATGTTGATTATATATATTTTTTCCCTCAGGTAGGCTATTTCTCTTTGCTGCCAAGTAAAGGAGGTCCTGAGGAAGATGGTAGTTGCGAAACGCGTCAACCTCTTGGATTACATATCAAAGATAATTTGTGATAGTCTATTGATATGGCCTATATGGCATAAAAGAATATGTTGTCTATGATTTTCAACATCTTTCATGAAATGTTGTAATAAATATTATATTTTATAAGTTTTCTGTGGGTGTCACTCTCTGGTACCAGTAAAGTCCAATATCAAAGTGTTGATGATAATGGATGAGGTATCCCTGAAAGGAGCCGATTTTTCTTAAACTTTACATATTACTCTAACTGAAAATTACGCAGCTGTGTGACAATGTACGCAAAAAAAAAGTATGTAATTTCTTTCCCACAAATAGAGCTTTCTTTTGGTGGTATTTGATCACCTCTGCGGTTTTTATTTTTTTGTGCTACAAAAAAGAGACAATTTTGAAAAAAAAAAAAATATATATATATATATATATATATATATATATATATATATATATATATATATATATATATATATATATATATATATATATATAATATATACTTTCTGCTATAAAACATATCCAATAAAAAAATAAAATAAAATTTCTTCATAAAGTTAGGTCAATATGTAATCTGCTACATATTTTTGGTAAAAATCCCAATAAGTGTATATTGATTGGTTTGTGCAAAAGTTATAGCGTCTACAAACTATGGGATATTTTTATTCACTTTATTTTTCCTACTGGTAATAGTGGCGATCAGTGAATTATAGCAGGACTGTGATATTGCGGCCAACATTCTGACACTAACTGACACTTTTTGCGGACCAGCGACACTAATACAGTGATCAGTGCTAAAAATGTGCACTGTCACTGTATTAATGACACTGGCTGGGAAGGGGTTAACATCAAGGGTGATCAAAGTATTAACCGTGTACCTAGCCAGTGTTTTACTACACTGTGTGAGCTGCTTTTACTAAGGGAAGAGCCGGAATTTTTTTTCCTTGCTTTGCAGGGATACAAACTCCATCCCTTCCCCCATCAGAACGAAGATCTACCTTGTTTACATAGGCAGATCGCCATTCTGTCTCTCTGCCCACTGATCGGCAGGTGTTGACGGACATCGAGTACCCAGCACCAATCGACTTCCGCTGTGTAATGACAGCGGAAGTGAGCCGTCGCAGGTGCGATTGCGTGCCCCTTACCTGGAGGGGTCGGATAATGTATATATACATGATCTGGTGCACAGATACCACACTGTAATAGTAAAACTGCTATAGGGCAGTCCAGAAGTGGTTAATATATATTCCCTTATATATACCGTATTTATCGGCGTATAACACGCATCCCAAGTTTAGGAGGGAAGTTTAAGGAAAAAAAACCTACATTTAAATGCCCATCAATGCAGCCTTCTCAGTGTCCATCTGCAGCCTTGTTAGTGTCATTGTAGCCTTTTCAGTGTCAGTGCAGCCTTGTCAGTGCAGCTTTGCCCCAGTGCAGTCCTATCAGTGCAGCTTTGCCCCAGTGGTCAGTGCAGCCTTGCCCCCAGTGTCCATGCTTGATCGCCACCGACATACACAGTACAGATCGCCGCCGACAGTAGTTTGTGTTTTAAATATGGCGCCGCGGAGTTTGGAGGGACTCGGCGCCGGCGGAACTGAACGAACGCCGCCAAGATACACATAGTCGAGTGTATTCGGCTCTTTCTGGCGCCGCTCACAGTCCCGCCCAATGATGGACATAACACAGGTCCAATGGCGGGACTGGGCGTGACTGTGAGTGGCGCCGGAAAGAGCCGAATACACTCGGGTATGTGTATCTCGGCTCTGTGATTTCGGCGGCGCTTGTTCAGCTACGCCGAGTCCCTCCGAACTCCGCGGCGCCATATTTAAAACTACTCGCTATGTGAATGTCGGCGGCAATCGCCGCTGATAGCTCACAATTAGCGGGTATCGGCGTATAACACGCACCCACTATTTTCCCCTGATTTTAAGGGGAAAAAAGTGCATGTTATACGCCGATTAAATACGGTATATCTCTTTAAGCTTTTCATTTTATTACCCAAAACTTCTCCTATTGCCCCGATACTGTGTATCCACCATGATAAAAGGATCCACTTTTTATATAAATAGAGGGAATCACATATTCAGTGTTTTATATCTTAGTTATTAATATTATTGTTGTTGGTAATAATGAGTCACCCATATTGTTTTATTATGTTTCTTTCCAATTTGCAATGTTTTTAAAATTAGTTTGTATTAATTTGTGGTAATTTTAGCATTTTTTCACAGCTATGCTGAGTTCTGTAGGCCCATGTTCTAAGGGTTTAAATATCTCCTAACACTTCCCACACACAGACCCCACCTGATAGTGTTGAGCTATTGGGATATGCAATTAGCGGACCTCCAGCTGTTGTAGAACTACAAGTCCCATGAGGCATAGCGAGACTCTGACAGCCACAAGCATGACACCCAGAGGCAGAGGCATGATGGGACTTGTAGTTCTGTAACAGCTGGAGGTCCGCTAATTCCATATCCCTGGTGTAGGGCATCTAGGGGTACAATAATCCATATTTTCTGGGTATGTCCATGGATCCGGCCCTTCTGGTAGAGCATCTGTGCTTTTATTCAGGATCTGACTGGTTTGGCACTAAAAATCGACCCAACTGCCTGCCTAATACATCTCCGCTATGGAAGAACTGTAATTCTCTAACAGGACACCTCATCAGTGCAGCCAGGGCTCACATCCCAGTCCTTTAGAAATCTGCCTCGTCTTCTACAGGGAGTCATTGGAATAATTCAGAGAATGTTATTATAATAATAATTATTATATTATAATATGGAGGAGCTTACAGCCTGTGTGAGCAGACAAGAGGCTCCGATTCACAAGACTTGGTATTACTGGACCCAATTCATTTTCTGACAAGTACAAGGAGCTCCATGATTCCAGCTCCAATTGGGAGGTCCAAGTAGGAGACCCTTATTATCATTTTTACCCCCCTTTTTTTATTTTATTTCTTTCTTCCCCTCTGTCTTTCTCTCTTTCTAACTGTTATCTTTCTTTAAAATTGTATGGGGTACATTGGTCCCCCGCCATCATCTCCTGATCACTTTGCATCTATAGCCGTACTTTATTTTTGGTAGGCTTACAGGGGATGATTTACTAAAAGGTAAATAGACTGTGCACTCTGCAAGTGCAATTGCTCCAGAGCTTGGTAAATGAGATGAAGGTTCACTTTGCAAACAATACCCAATCGCATGCAAGGAAAATAAAAAAAAAAAACAGCATTTTTGCTTGCACATGATTGGATGATGGAAGTCAGCAGAGCTCCTGCTCATTTACTAAGCTCTGGAGCAACTGCACTTTGCAGAGTGAACAGTCTATTTGCCTTTAGTAAATCAACTTCAAAGTGTCTGGTCCTCTCTGGGCTAATCTGCTTGAAGTGCGTAGCGTTTGTTTCCCCGCCTTTCTAAAGAACTGTCACATAATGTTTTGTACTTGATGTTCTGTATACACTGTAATGATATAGAAACAGTTTTGCTGATTGAAAGTAGCCAGAAGAAGATTTCCTTCACTATTCCACAGAATGTTTATTAAATACTACACTATATGAAATGTTCATTTATAATGGCTAAATATGCCTTGATCCGGAGGAGGTGACATCTCCAGACACCGAACGTGGACCTACAGGAGGGATCACATCTGCAGTGCATTAGGCATGTGTGTTTTGTTCTCTTTATTGAGACAACATCTCTGTCTGAGTGACCATTTCTTCTATTTCTGCACATTAAAAGGAGCCCTGCACTTTTATGGACTTTTATCATGAACTATTTGATACCTTAATTTCTGCATTGGCTCCAGAACTATGCCGACTCCATCAAATGGAAAGCCATTCAGCCACGAGGAGCCTGACAAACCTCTATCACCTGTGGAGGAACCCTGGCTGAGAATGGCGAGACTAGAGATTTTTTTGTGAATTATTTGTACAGGAAGACAGCAAAGAAGGACAACCAGCAAACAAATTCTGAATTTTATTTCAGATAATATGAATCATATTAACATATTGTACAGTATGAATAAAATGCATAGAAAAATATAGTTTACTTCTACCCCAGAATTGTGGCAGTGACTGATATAAATGCTAAAAAATATATGCAATTTACTTTTGACTTCAAATGAGAGCAATCTTCTCTCTTCTATGTAGAGGAGAAGAGTACCTGTCCTCCATAGAGGAAGGGAGGCTCAGAGATGTGATCACATTCTGGACAGATAATAGATCTTCATTGTATATAGACAGGTACACTTTACACATTCCATGCCTCATTATTGTACATTTTCTATTTGCTAAGTGCTTTATCCTGAGATAATTCAATGCTAACGGGATAATTGGGAGAACCGGTATTCACTGATAATACAGTTGGGAGAACTGATAGTGTATATGAATACAGTAAAGTTTAGCAATATATACAGACAGTACAGATTATACCATCAGAAGAACCAAAACATACACATCATATAAATTATACTATTTGCAACATAAAAAAGTGAACATTTCTCTGAGTTCCTTTACATCTTATACAATATATTTTATTTATTTTTTATATTTATTGTACATGTCCAGCCTCAGTGCTCAATGCAATATTCACCTCTGGAATTGCCCCCTGCAGAATCTCATCATCACCACAAGATGTCCTCAGTCTTCCAGGTTGAGGGATATCCAGTGTGACTAGACCTGCTGGAAGACTGAGGAAAGGCTGTGAGTGCAGAGCGCTATGATCCCGCCTCCTGTGCACATCCCCTCCCCCCACTCACTGTGTAATATTGCAGAGAGCAATCAGTGCAGGGGAGTTGCTAGGTGGCAAAAAAAAAACAGGGTCTTCGGCCCGAAGTCCGAGCCCAGCACGGGGGGGTGGGAGCCAGACAGAATTATAAATCATTCGATGAGTATTTAGCAGTTTGACTGGAGTTCAGCTTTATATAAATGGCAACAGTAGTTTCCTCCAACAATATTGTGGATTAATATGACCCCACACTGTTACATAGTCAGGTTGAAAAAAAAAGACACAAGTTCAACATTAAAAAAAAAAAAAAAATTATCATACAATCCCATATACCCAATCCTATACCCACAGTTGATCTAAAGGAAGCAGGATCCAATTTGCTACAGCAGGGGAAAAAATTACTTCCTGCTGTAGCAAATATATTCCAACACAAGACATATAGCCAGGAAATGCCAACAATCACCCGGCAGCGTTATCACCGGAATAAGAAGTCCAGATCAATGTTTTGCTCACCTGGGAGGTCTAAACAGATGACAATACAGATTACCAATCAGTAGAAAATCCTGAGAAATGTAGGAAATAGATTTTTCCTGCTGGCAATGTTATTCTGCACACTGACTGTAGTACATGCAGAGTGCAGTGTATAGTCCGGGGATCTCACAGATGCCGGGAATGGAGCCGGATGCTGAGATCATATAACTCCAGTGTACATGTGCGGGGGTTACATCATCAGTGCCTGTCCAATGGGAGAAGGAAGAAGATGGTGGACCTGGAAGACGAGGGGAAGGGCGTGGCTTCGGCAGGAATGGAGTGGATTGGCTCAGACCTCTCATCATTGGAGGAGAGCACACCCAGAGGTAAGTGCTGTGCGTACTTTATATTAAGGCAAATGCTGGCGGATGTTATTCAGGGTTTAACCTTCTCTTATTATGCAAGTAAAGCCTTTTTTAAGCAAAGGGAAGGGCTGAACCTTGAGTAAAATTTTTATTGCTGTGTCCCCACTATGGAGATTCATTATCTCTATTTGTCTTGGTGATAAAACATAATGGGAAGTCTAAAAATGAGAAAATATCCTTCTCTGGTCGCTGTGACAACTTTCTAAGACTCATTTCCTGTTGCACCCCAAGATAGGAAAATGAAGGGAAATTGCTGCATTGGGACACAAGACAAATCATAACTTGATAGGATATTTAACACTTTCCTCTATTTATAAAATAAAAAAATGGCTGCACATTGACTTCAAAGTGGACCTAAACTCAGGCATCTTTAGATGACCACAATATTTAATAAAGGTGATACCTACATAAAGGCAGCTCTTCTAGACTGCGCCCCTGATGACCCCATGAGTGTCAGAGGTAGGAGTGGGTGGGGGTATACAGTTGATGATGTCACACACCTGATAGGTACCTGAGAGGAGAGATAAGGCACTGAAGGCTCAATCACACCTGAGCACACAGAAAACACATGCACCGCATGCAGGTTGATGTGCGTTGACATACATCTCTCTGCACGCTGACCTGCATTTTTTTAAATACAGTTTTACTTCATTGGACACATCAAGGGTCAAGATCCTCACTTTTTGTTTGTAATTTGACAAGAATGTGATGTTTATGCAGATTTTTGCGCGTTACGCTGCATAAAATGCAGTGTGGTGGGAAGGGGCTCATAGAAAGCAATTGTTTTTAGAGTGTCCTTGTATTGATCGATACACCTGGTGTGAATGTTCCCTCATATGTGAGGAATTGCTCTGCTGCTTCTAATCAGGAATTATATGATAAGGGTCCTTTTGTATGATTTCTAACAAATTTCTGTTAGACAACCAAACATTAGACTCTGGATACTGAGCTTCTCTACATGGAGTAGGAGGCCTCAATGCTCTCAATAGATAAAAATGTGTTCTTAGTGGCAGGTGGGGATCCAATCTTATTGGTAGGTATGGATCCATTCTGGATGGGTGGCACAGATCTGTTCTCAGTCAGTGGCACATCTTGAGGGGACACCAATGGTGGGTATGGATCCATTCTGTATGGGTGACATGAATCCATCTTCTGCCAGTGGCACCTCTATATAGACACCATTGGTGGGTATGGATCCATTCTGTATGGGTGGCACTAACCCATCCTTTGCCAGTGGCAAATCTTTAGAGACACCATTGCTCTTCAAATCTCTTTTTCTGTAGTTAATCTGGAAATATAAATCACACAGACACCCTCAGAAAATTGCAGAAACTATCACCAACATACAGCATTGGGGTTGTTCTCTTTCTAGTTTATTCCCACCCTCCATCATCCAATAGTCCATTCTCCCATGTAATATGGCTGCCCTGGGTCAGAATTCCCCGCACTCTGCTCATCATTATGTATCCATCATAACTTTGCCAACCAGTGGCGTAACTAGAACCTTCAGGGCCCTGGTGCAAGAAACCATGGAGAGCCCCCCTGACCTCCAGCCAGGGCCCTTCCCACTAATTGCGGGGGCAGAAGGACCTGGATAGGAGTGGGAACAAATCCCCCCCATTTTCCTCCTGCAACCACTTAATGCCTATCAGAGGGAGAGGAGGAGAAGCAGACTTTTAGTGGGTGCAGGAGAAAAATTGAGGGGATTTTTTCCTCTAAATGCCCCCCCCCCACATCCAGGTGTTCAGGGGCAACATGTGCGCTATCGCAATTGTTACCCCTGTAGTTACGCCCCTGGGATGAGTGGCAACAGTGGTGGTTGGGGAGGGATAGGATCAGTGGTGGGGGATGGGATGAGTGTCAGTGGTGAGGGAGAGATGGGAAGAGTGGCAATGATGGGGGGGATGGGATCAGTGGCAGCGGTGGTGGTGGGGGGATGGGATCAGTGGCAAGGGTTGTGGTTGGGGGGGTGAGATCAGTGGTGGGAGGGTTGAATGGGATGAGTGGCAGAGGTGGTGGGGGTGGGATCAGTGGCAAGGGTGATGGTTGGAGGGGGGTGGGATGAGTGGCAGTAGTGGTGGTGGGGGAGGTATCAGTGGCAGTAGTGTTGGTGTGGGGGGTATCAGTGGCAGTAGTGGTGGTGTGGGGGGGTATCAGTGGCAGTAGTGTTGGTGTGGGGGGTATCAGTGGCAGTAGTGTTGGTGTGGGGGGTCAGTGGCAGTAGTGTTGGTGTGGGGGGTATCAGTGGCAGTAGTGGTGGTGTGGGGGGATCAGTGGCAGTAGTGTTGGTGTGGGGGGGTCAGTAGCAGTAGTGTTAGTGTGGGGGGGTATCCGTGGCAGTAGTGGTGGTGTGGGGGGGATCAGTGGCAGTAGTGTTGGTGGGGGGGGTCAGTGGCAGTAGTGTTGGTGTGGGGGGTATCAGTAGCAGTAGTGTTAGTGTGGGGGGGTATCAGTGGCAGTAGTGTTGGTGTGGGGGTCAGTGGCAGTAGTATTGGTGTGTGGGGTATCAGTGACAGTAGTGTTGGTGTGGGGGTCAGTGGCAGTAGTGTTGGTGTGGGGGTCAGTGGCAGTAGTGTTGGTGTGGGGGGTATCAGTGGCAGTAGTGTTGGTGTGGGGGTCAGTGGCAGTAGTGGTGGCAACAGTGGTGGTTGGGGAGGGATAGGATCAGTGGCGGGGGATGGGATAAGTGTCAGTGGTGAGGGAGAGATGGGATGAGTGGCAATGATGGGGGGGGATGGGATCAGTGGCAGCGGTGGTGGTGGTGGGATGGGATGAGTGACAGCGATGAGGGGGAATGGGATCAGTGGCAAGGGTTGTGGTTGGGGGGGTGAGATCAGTGGTGGGAGGGTTGAATGGGATGAGTGGCAGAGGTGGTGGGGGGTGGGATCAGTGGCAAGGGTGATGGTTGGTGGGGGGTGGGATGAGTGGCAGTAGTGGTGGTGTGGGGGGTATCAGTGGCAGTAGTGGTGGTGTGGGGAGTATCAGTGGCAGTAGTGGTGGTGTGGGGGGGTATCAGTAGCAGTAGTGGTGGTGTGGGGGGGTATCAGTGGCAGTAGTGGTGGTGTGGGGGGGTATCAGTGGCAGTAGTGGTGGTGTGGGGGGTATCAGTGGCAGTAGTGTTGGTGTGGGGGGTATCAGTGGCAGTAGTGGTGGTGTGGGGGGGGGTATCAGTGGCAGTAGTGTTGGTGTGGGGGGGTCAGTGGCAGTAGTGGTGGTGTGGGGGGGGGGGTCAGTGGCAGTAGTGTTAGTGTGGGGGGGTATCAGTGGCAGTAGTGTTAGTGTGGGGGGGTATCAGTGGCAGTAGTGTTGGTGTGGGGGGGGTATCAGTGGCAGTAGTGTTGGTGTGGGGGGTATCAGTGGCAGTAGTGGTGGTGTGGGGGGGTATCAGTGGCAATAGTGTTGGTGTGGGGGTCAGTGGCAGTAATATTGGTGTGTTGGGGGTATCAGTGGCAGTAGTGTTAGTGTGGGGGGGGTATCAGTGGCAGTAGTGTTGGTGTGGGGGGGTCAGTTGCAGTAGTGGTGGTGTGGGGGGGTCAGTGGCAGTAGTGTTATTGTGGGGGGGGTATCAGTGGCAGTAGTGTTAGTGTGTGGGGGGGGTATCAGTGGCAGTAGTGTTGGTGTGGGGGGTATCAGTGGCAGTAGTGTTGGTGTGGGGGGTATCAGTGGCAGTAGTGGTGGTGTGGGGGGGTATCAGTGGCAGTAGTGTTGGTGTGGGGGTCAGTGGCAGTAATATTGGTGTGTGGGGGGTATCAGTGGCAGTAGTGTTGGTGTGGGTATCAGTGGCAGTAGTATTGGTGTGTGGGGGGTATCAGTGGCAGTAGTGTTGGTGTGGGGGGGGAGCAGTGGCAGTAGTGCTTGTGTGGCGGGTATCAGTGGCAGTGTTGATATTAAAGGATGGGTGCCACTCACTTGCAGATCACTTGGTCCCCCTCCTTGCTCTGTCTTGCTTGGGCGAGTAGAGAGGATGGGCGGGGCCTGTGAGTGAAGGCGGAGCGGGCGGGGACTGTGCCCGTGAGTGCAGGTGTGACAGAAGATGGGCAAAGCCGGAGAAGATGGGCGGAGCGGGCGGGGATAGAGACAGATGGGCGGGGACTGTGCGGGCAGAGAAGATGAGCGGAGCGGGCGAGGATAGAAACGATGGGCAGGGACTGTGCGGGCGGAGAGGATGGGCGAAGCGGGCGGGGACTGTCCCCGTGAGTGAGGGAGCAGAGGATGGACGGGGAGAATGGGCGGAGCAGCAGGAGAGGATGGGCGGGACGATCGGGACTCCAGGTGAATGACTATCTCCTGGGCGGCGGCGGCGGCGGGCCCCCCCACAGTGGCAGAACTCAGGGGCCCAGTCGCAAATGCGACTGGTGCGACCCTGATAATTTCCGCCACTGTTGCCAACTGCTGTCTGTGCCAACACAGTGTATCTAAACCCCAAAACAAAAATGTAATATATTGCAACTTATCAGTCCTTAGATGTGGTGGCCGCATTAATTTTCTGTTGTCTTTTTTTATTTTCACCTGCCTGGTATATCTATAAATAACACACTTCCTGTCCTAGGGTGACAACACTCACTCACTGCACTGTATCTGTGTAGAGCTGAGTTGTCACCCTAGGCTGCTCTCCTGAACTGGACTACAAACAGATCTTCATCTCCGTTACATGGGGGAGGGGAATTCATAGTAGAAGCTTGGAAGGAAAAGGACACTGAGTATCTGGCAGGATCAATAGCTATTATATGTTCTTGCTGAATATATTCTTAGACTGAAAAAAGAAGACAAATGCAGCCACCACATCTAAGGACTGATATTCTTTAAAACCATCCCCCCACACTCACCAACCTTTATCTGCACCAGATGTCACTGCACAGACCTCATCCACACACTAATTCTGCATCCACCTGGGAGGTTCTTCCATGTATCCCCTTCATTCCTATCAGGGCTGGTGCAAGGATTTTTGACATCCTAGGTAAAACCTCATTTTGCCCCCCCAGCTCCACCCCCTTTTGTTCTGCCCATGTATACACATACCTTCCAACTTTTGAACTTGAGAATAAGGGACATTGCATGGAGACAGTGACCTGCAGAGTGCGGTGCAGCAAAGAGTGGGTGTGGCCAAATATGATCATGGGAGGGGCTTAAGGGCCATGGTTAAACAAAACCTGGGCTTCCTTGTACCTATAAACGATGCTTTGATTGCTGTGCCCCAAGCTGGAGTCTCAGGGGTACATATAAACCTCAACACAATCATTGAGAAAATTACTTGGTTTTGTGTACATTGAAAATAGACAGAGAGCTTAACCTCCTCACGTCTGCGTTATAGCCGAATGACAGCTACATGGGCCTTAATTGCCGGGAAGGAGTCAAAAGATGTCTTCCCGTACATGAGCTGCCTGTGCGCCCTCTGCGAGGCGTTTTCACCGAGTCAATGAAATCCCAGCCCCTTACCACGTGATCAGCTGTCAGCCAATGACAGCTGATCATGTGATGTAAACAGAAGATCGGTAATCGTGTTTTTTCTCCTCACGCTGACAATGAGGAGAAAAAAAAATGCAGATCCCCGGCTTCTGTGAAAGGGACATCGGTCCTGAACAAGGAGAGCCACAGCCACCTCATCAGTGCCCACCAGTGCCACCTATCCAGTGAGGGCCCATCCATTAGAGGCACTCAGGCGCCGCTCACCTCTGTCATGCCACCCCCTATATGTAGAATTGATAGATTCATGCATTGCAAGAATCTATCCATGTCTGCCGCGACCACCTCCTATTCAGGCATCAGGCCCCTTTTAGGACGCCGGGCACCTAAATTACAGCGGCAGGGGTGCTTTTTTGAAGCACTTGATTAGAGCCATAGGCTTCAAAAAGGGTGGACTATGAGCGCAGAACATTGTGCTTGGAGCCCACCCAGGTGTGTTAGAAAAGCAAATGAATATTTGCTTTCTTAACACTAAACCGCCTCTCCGACAATCAGGAAGCGCGGGTCTAATACCCATCACCTGATTGTCTGAAAGCACAGGCAATCCTATTGGACGCCTAGCAGAAGGGAAGAAGAGACGCATGGGAAGCATGGAGGACACAGGAGCCATCGCCTGACCCTCTGCCCGTCCCACAGCTCGCCGCCGTCACCTGCTGCCTGACCCGCCACCAAGATGGGCTAAGTGCTGGTCAGGCGGGGGGTCACAGTGAGGCTGCATTTGATGGGCCACAGTGGCTGCATTTGATGAAGTATCACTATGGCACATGGAAGGAGGCACCACTGTGGCACATGGAAGGCAGGAAGGATCACTAGGGTACATGGAAGGCAGGATCACTATGGAACATTTAAGGCAGAGAGAGGGGAGAGTTCACTCACCCAGAGCTGCATTGTCTTCAGAGGCTCAGGGAGACATCAGGGCAGGAGCACTGGTTGCTTTGAAATCTTCTGCCCACACCCCCTTCCTAGGCACAGATTTGCTACACACTGGGGTTGTGGGCGGGTACAGGGCACATGGGGAGGAGGTGGAGCAGACCTAGCCTACCTCCTTCTCCCTCCTCTTACAGGATATACAGCAGGCAGGGGATGTGCAGCGGGCGAGCCAGCGGGCAGGTGAGTGAGTGGGGGGGACTATGTTGCTTGTCACTGAGCTAGGCTCAGCACGGTGCACACCGGACAGGGGGAGTAGTGGAGTCCAGTGCCAAAACATGCCGGCGGCCAGACTGATGTGCCGGCCCCGATTCCTGTCCCAAGATGACCAAAATAAGAGCCCTGAGCTGGTTATAGCAGACATTGACTTAAGAATGAATATAAAACCAGAATGTATAAATAAAGAGTAATGGAAGAAGTGGAGTATTTATTTTCCTAGAACAATTGCTGCTTCGGTTTTCCTCCAGTGCTGCTTACACAGTTAGGCCTCATGCCCACGGATGTTTTTACAGCCACTTTTTTGAGCGTTTTTTGCAGCTTAACCTCCCCTAGAAAACAGCGATAATAAATTAGAATCACTCATAGAATTGAGCGATAGTGATTTGTGGGGAAATTCGTCATCAAAACACTGAAAAGTAATGACAGCGACAATTCTGCAACTGAGCAAATTTCAGTGTTTTTGATTTAATGACATTATTGAATAATTTTTATTATTATTACATTATTATTTGTTTTAATTGTTTATAGTTATTTATCATATTATAATTTATGATTTCGTGTTTCAAAATTTATCATACCCGAGATGTCTACTAGACTCTTGTTTGGACAGATTTAAGTGTGTTATTGCTAAGAATTACAGGCCTACAATATAAAATGCCAAATTTTCATGCAAAATAATTGTACCGCTTTCAGCATCAAAAATCTGAACTAATCATACCACCAGGGAGGGTAAAAACACCTCTCCATGTTAGCCTATGGTCTCATGCCCATCATGGTGTTTTTGAGCTGTAAGTGGCATAGGCGTTTTTAAGGCTCCAAAAAAAAAAACCAGGACCAGTGCGTTCTGAGGCTCCAGAGCTGTAAAAACGTCAGACGCCGGTAAAAGGTGTTAAACACGATTTAACACAGCGTTATGCACCATCCCGCGTTTCTCTGTCTCTATTCAAAATCAATGGTTCCCTAAGGGAGCCCATGAATTTGAACAGAAGTCTCACCAGAAGGGGGGGTGAGCGAGCCCCCCCTGGACCATACCAGGCCACATGCCCTCAACATGGGGGGTGTGTGCTCTGGGGCAGAGGAGGGCCCCTGCCCCCCCACCCAAAGCACCTTGTTCCCATGTTGATGAGGACAAGGGCCTCTTCCCGACAACCCTTTTTTTAAAAGTATTTTATTAAAGCACCTCCGGCTCTTCTTCTCTCTCTCCACTATCTTCTGCTCTTTTGCCGGGTCTTCTCCCCTCTCCAGTCCTTCTCCGCTATCTTCTGCTCTTTTGCTGGGTCTTCTCCCTCTGTTCTTCCTCCGATGTTGACTCAACGTGATCTCCCGGTGTAATGCTGGGTCCGCCGTGTGCCATGACTTACATTGGCATGGGGCGGGGCCACTGGATGACGTAGTTAGAGGACACACTCCTTGTGATGTCATCACCCGGGGCATTATAGGGGGAGATCGTGGGAGATTGTGTCAAGTCAACATCGGAAAAAGAACAGAGAGAGAAGACCCAGCAAAAGAGCAGAAGATAGGGCCCCATGTTAAAGGGGGCTTCCAGATCACGATAAGTCCGCACCCGCAGACCCTGACAACCACCGGGCAAGGGTTGTCAGGAAGAGGCCCTTGTCCTCATCAACATGGGGACAAGGTGCTTTGGGGAGGGGGGGCACAGGGGCCCTAAAGCACCCACCCCCCATGTGGCATGTGGCCTGGTATGGTCCAGGAGGGGGGAGCGCTCGCTCATCCCCCCCTTTCCTG
This sequence comes from Aquarana catesbeiana, assembly GCF_042186555.1. Classification (NCBI taxonomy): domain Eukaryota; kingdom Metazoa; phylum Chordata; class Amphibia; order Anura; family Ranidae; genus Aquarana; species Aquarana catesbeiana. The sequence continues at coordinate 795,224,459 of NC_133325.1, forward strand.
ACTTTCTGGGCTGCGTGCTTGGATAAGGGTCTGGTATGGATTTTGGGGAAACCTCACACAAAATTTTGTCGGGATTCCACTTCAAGATTCTCAGCACACAAGTCGCATCGCAAGTCGGATCATCTTGATCCGACTTCTGGTGAGACTTTTATTCAAATAAATGGGCTCCCATAGGGAAGCACTGATTTTGAATAGAGACACAGAAATGCGGCTGAAAGCTAGCGTGGTTAAACGGGTATTGACGCCAATGCAAAATGCAAACAAAATTGCATTTTTAATGTCGCTTTTTTCCTGGCATCGGTACTAGCTTTGCAGTTTGTTTTTTTAAAACGTCCGTGGGCATGTAGCCTTACAAGTATTTGGTTCAGTTTGGCTAATCTCCTCCTTCAGTAAAGATCATGTGACCAGCACTTGAAACTTTATCTGCAAGAGGAACATTAACCAACCCGAGCTCTCAACTCTCCTTCAGAGGAAATCACATGACCAAAAAGTCATATACTGTAGAGAGTATAAATCAGCATTTTCTCCAGGAGCAGCAAGTATTTCACACCTTACATTGCTCTTCATACATTCCAGAAACTGATCATATAACTTCACCTTTCAGTATAGATCCATCTTAAATCAGCAGAGTCTCTATAGAGGCGGCTGCTGATCTAGAGGAATAATCCGATCACAGAAAGGAAAGATGTAACCATTACTCACCAGAGATACCAAAATCCCAATAATCACACCGAGCACTCCAGCAATGAGAGGCATTCCGGATCTTCTATAATCTGATGTAAAATCAGAAAATAAATACAATGTTTAGAACACATCTCTGTGTAGAGATTACATGTGTGATCAATATACAATGTATCCGTTCTACAGTCTGCTTTGTTACATTACAATATTTATACATCAGCAAATCTCTGCTTTATTATATATAACCTGCACACTGACCTCATACTGTATATTTTACACATATATATACAGTATATAGTGCAAGTCCCAGGGAAGAATGACACCCTCCTCTATTCCCCCAGTAATTGCTCCTCTCACCTCTGATCTCCAGCCGGTATTCCCGGATCTCCTCACTGACCGGGTTTGTGATCCTGACCCGGAATCTCCTCTTGGTGTCGTCTCTCTGCACACTGGGGATAATCAGCGTCCTATTGTCATCTATCAGCCGGTATCTTTCAGGGAGAGGCTCCCCGTCCACCTCCCAGGTCACAGCGCTCTCTTCTCCAGAGAACTGGATATTCACAGCCGTCTCCTCACCCAACCGGCTGAAGTTACTGGTGATGTTGGAGATGAGAACCGGATCTGGAAAGTTCAGGAGGAGGACAGTCACCATCAGTCATATGTCACCAACACAGAGACCAGATACATAGAATAGAGTGCTAACTCTTTTTGTATACTTCTATACACTGCTTAAAGTGGTTGTATACTTATTTTTTAAACTTTTACCTACAGGTAAGCCTATAATAAGGCTTACCTGTAGGTAAAAAAAAATATCTCCTAAACCTGTACAGTTTAGGAGATATTCCCCTCACAATGAGCAGCTGACTGCAGCGGCGAATGCGCACAGGGGATTCTCGGCTAAAAGACGGAAAACTCTGGACCTTGCCAGAAAGAAGTCTCCGGCACACATGCGTGGGAGTGACGACATCGCAGCTCCGGCCCCTCTCAGAGCCCTGGAGCCGCGATACCTGGAAGACACACCGAGGGGAAATGTCAGCTCCCTTGGCGTGGACTGGGTGAGATGTCGGCGCCTCATTCTAAGGTAAGTGTCTCATAATGAGCTAGTATGTGGTGCATACTAGCTCATTATGCCTTTTCCCTTACAGGTGTATGGAAAAAAAAAAAGTCAGCGGGTTTACTACCGCTTTAATGCTCATGTGACCTGAATCCTCTTCCCCCACATACAGTCCCCAGTGTTGTATGAGTGTATCAGTTAATTTCCTGCATGGTACAGTAATTTTGGTTTTGGGTTTGGGTTCTGGGATGCAGCCATATCTATACAGAAACATTTTTTGTTGTTTTTGTTCATTTATTCTCTTGGATTGATTTTCCTGCAGGGATATTTACTTCCCCATTTGGACTTGAAACATGTCTGCCTTTGTTACCCTCCATTACATAGGGGATGATAGGTGTAGTAGTGTACAGAAGGAAGAAAAAAGGTGTTTATATGTTCAGTTCAGCTGATAGGAAGTGACAAGGAAGGGACATTTCTGGCAGGAGCAACAGATATTTTCTGTATTTGCTAAAAATATTCATCTATAAAAATAAAATGAATGCAGACAAAATATTTAAAGTGGAAGTCCATGCAAAATCTAAAATCCCTGCATCTATGGACATCCTGGACCTAACACTAACCTCTCTATCCCTGTAAAGAAAAGATCATTATACATACCTTTTTGGAAGCCGATCTGACCCGATCCGACCCGATCTCCAGCGGCGGAAGCTCTGCAGAAGACACGGAGGACAACGGCTGTGAAATTAATGGGAAGTGACGTCACCCATAGAGTTACTATGGGGCTTCCATTGTCCTCTGTCTCTTCTGCACCCGCCCCCACAGCTGACAGCTCAGCGTGGGATGCAGTCGGATCGGGTCAGATTAGCTTCCAAAAAGTTATGTATACTCAATTTTTCTTTGCAGGGATAGAGAGGTTAATGTTAGATCTGTGGTGTCTATAGATGCAGCAATTTAAGATTTTGCATGGACTTCCACTTTAAGGACTGTAAGCTGCAATTTATTCCATTTTTCCTTCGGGGTTTAGTTATCCTTTAATAGAAAAATAAATGTCAGGAACGTTCAGTCTGGCAATCACATACAGTGTCATTTCCTCTTATGGAGCTTAATGTCCCACCACTGACCCCCCGATCCCACCACTGACCCCCCCGATCCCACCACTGACCCCCCAATCCCACCACTGACCCCCCTGATCCCACCACTGACCCCCCACGATCCCACCAATGACCCCCCGATCCCATCACTGACCCCCCTTGATCCCACCACTGACCCCCCTGATCCCACCAATGACCCCCCCGATCCCACCACTGACCCCCCTGATCCCACCACTGACCCCCCCTGATCCCATCACTGACCCCCCCGATCCCCACCACTGACCCCCCCTGATCCCACCACTGACCCCCCGATCCCATCACTGACCCCCCCTGATCCCACCACTGACCCCCCTGATCTCACCACTGACCCCCCGATCCCATCACTGACCCCCCCTGATCCCACCACTGACCCCCCCTGATCCCACCACTGACCCCCCGATCCCATCACTGACCCCCCCTGATCCCACCACTGACCCCCCGATCCCATCACTGACCCCCCCTAATCCCATCACTGACCCCCCGATCCCATCACTGCTCTCCCACATGAGGCAGCAATGGTGGCAAACATACAGAGCAATGCAAAAAGACCAATGCATTAGCCCCCCTCTGGGGGGAGAAGAACTTTTATATGGTATATGGACTCTTACCCAGTACACGGATCTCTGTAGAGGATATTACATATCCCGGAGGACAGTGACACCAGATCTTATACACGCAGGAGTCATCCTTCCTGGCATGTGTCAGCTTCCAGCAGCCGCTCCCTGTGTGCAGTCGGAGTCTGGAGTCATGAGATTTAGTGAAGTTGTAAGAACAAAGATTTTCCAGCAATGTCTTCTCCACCCCTCTGCATTCTCTGTACAGCTCCAGGGTATCTTCACCCACAGGACATTTCATATTACAGTCAGTGATGTCTGATCCGCTCTGTACATACACCGTTCCTGATGACACCGATATGATCATCATATACAGGAGACCTGGGAGGAGAAGACAGATCAGAAATGTGATCAAAGTTTATATCAATGCCAGCTGAGGATTACTGATCACTGATAGGAGAGATGAATACTCAGGGGCTGGAGAGAAAAAAAAACAATTAGAGCCAATTTACATAAGCGTTGTCCTCTGAAGGTGAATCGCTGTTTAGAGGGCGTTTGACAGGCGGTGAGGAAGCGTTATGTCACCTCCTCACTGTCTGTGTTAACCCCTAAAAATCTGCACCACCATTCCACAACCACATGGTGGCAGCGTGTCCCCATTCAGGTAAATGCGTTGCATTTGGTGGGCGGCGGGTGCCACTACCTGCCCAATGTGACAGAGGGATTATTTTGTGCCATAACTGTGAAGCCAAACATCATGGTTGTGTGGTGTGTATATCCCGGTGTTTTGACGAGAAGTGACCGCTATCGAGAAGTGCCCGGAACGAATGGCGCATGCACCACGCATGCACTGTACTGAAAAGCACAGCAGCTGTTGTGACGGCAAGATGGCTCCTGTGCACAATAGCCGACAGAAAATAAACATTCTGTCAGATTGTGCCCCACGCTCCTGTAGCGAGTTCTTGTCAGTGAGGGGCAGATTTATAAATGATGGGCAGTTGGGGCAGAATTTTAAAAGATGCCCAGTGCTGCAAAATAAAACTTTTATGCTATTCTTAGAAGATCCTAAAATCAGCTGTTGTGCTGTTCTGTACGGCGCATGCACAGTACAACCCAGGTACCTCGATAGCGGGCACTTCGACAGAACACCGGTCAACTGCCTTTGCAAAGGATGTTTACATAACACATATACATAACCTGTGACAGCAATAAAAGGAGATTAACCGCTTCAGCTCTGGAAGATTTTACCCCCTTCCTGACCAGAGTACTTTTTGCGATTCGGCACTACATCGTTTTAACTGACAATTGCGCGGTCGTGCGACGTGGCTCTCAAACAAAATTGACGTCCTTTTTTTCCCCACAAATAGAGATTTCTTTTGGTGGTATTTGATCACCTCTGCGATTTTTATTTTTTGTGCTATAAACAAAATAAGAGCGACAATTTAAAAAAAAAACGCATTATTTTTTACATTTTGCTATATTAAATATCCCCCAAAAATATATAAAAAAACATTTTTTCCTCAGTTTAGGCCAATCGTATTCTTCTACATATTTTTGGTAAAAAAAAAAATCGCAATAAGCGTTTATTGATTGGTTTGCACAAAAGTTATAGCGTTTATAATATAGGGGATAGTTTTATGGCATTTTTATTAATAATTTTTTTTTACTAGTAATGGTGGCAATCTGCGATTTTTATTGTGACTGCGACGTTATGGCGGACATGACGGACATTTTTGACACATTTTTGGGACCATTGTCATTTATACAGCGATCAGTGCGATTAAAAATGCATTGATTCCTGTGTACATGACACTGGCAGTGAAGGGGTTAACAACTAGGGGGTGGGGAGGGGTTAAGTATGTCCTAGGGGAGTGATTCTAACTGTAGGGGGGAAGGGCTGTGTGTGTCACTATGCTGATCACAGCTCCCAATGACAGGGAGCGGTGATCAGTGAGCCTGTCACTAAGGCAGAATGGGGAGATGCTGTTTACATCAGCATCTCCCCATTCGTCCTCTCCGTGAAGTGATCGTGGGTGTCCCCGTGGCGATCGAGTCCGCGGGACCCGTGACCCGACTCATGGAGCTCCCGGTGGCGCGCATGCAATGGCACGGCGGGGAATTCAAATGGACATGCCTGTAAGTCCATTTGCCCAGCCGTGCCATTCTGCCGACGTACATCGGCGTGCGCCTGTCGGAAAGTGGTTAAAAAAAAATTAAAAGCAAAAGCTTTCAAATAAAATAAATAATTTAAAAAATGTTTTTTTAAAGTAACAGTGTAAAAATAAAAAAATAAAATAAATTAATAATTAAATAAAAAAACTAATTTAAAGTGCCTCATTCCCCCTGTGCTAGCGAATAAGGCGAATGCACGTCGGTCGCGCACACACACAAAAAGTGATGGTCCCACAAATGTGAGGTAATGGTCTAAACATCAGATAATGGTCAGTAATTCTATCACTAAACCTCCTCTGTAAATGTAAAGTGGTAACCTGTAAAGGCTTTTAAAAAGTATCGCGTATGGATAGTAAAATTGACATTGTTTATAGCCATGGCGTGGGCGTGCACAATTTTAAAGCATGATAATTTTTGATATTCATTTACTCTGCGTAACATCTTTAATATTTTACGAAAAAAAAAATTGGGTTATGTATTTTTTTTGCATTAAAATTCAAAAAAGTGTATTTTTTCCCAAAAATTGCATTTGAAAAATCGCTGCACAAATATCGTGTGACATAAAAAATTGCAAAACCCACCAATTTATTCTCTAGGGTCTCTGCTCTAAAATCTTAGATAATGTTTGGGGTTTAATTTTTTAGCAAAAAAACAAACTGATTTTTACATGTAAACAAAATGTGCCAGAAGAAAACTGGTCTTCAAGTGGTTAAATTAAGACAAAAAGGTTGGTGAATGGCCTGGAATCAGGTTATTTCTGTAGCTCCCATGTGAGTTCAGATCTATAACAGCCACCTAGGAAGTCCCCAGAAGTGCTCCGAGCTTCTCCAAATGTACTCCATATGTCTCCATCTGTACAGCCCAATAACCACCATTATACATGGAGAAGAGAGAGGAAAGAGGAGAAGAACCAGAAGAACTCAATACGAAGCTAGGAAGACAGAAGAGATGATGTGGAGATGGAAGGATGAACAGAAGAGAGATGGACACCCAGGAGATGGTGACCGGGAGGAATGGAAGAGAGGTGAGGTACAGGGAGCTAATAAAACAGGAGGAGGACTAACCAAGGTAAAAACTCATAAACAGAGTCCAGTGTAGGGGATATTTGAGGGAATGGAACATTGAAGGGCTTCCCTAGAGAGTGAAAAATAACCAAATTGGAAAAGGTGTATGGGCACAGGTAAGGCTGCATTGATGGGCACAGGTAAGGCTGCATTGATGGGCACTGGCAAGGCTGCGCTGATGGGCACTGGCGAGGCTGCGCTAATGGGCACTGGTGACTGGCAAGACTGTACTGATGGGCACTGCCAAGGCTGCATTGATGAGCACTGGCGACTGGCAAGGCTGCATTGATGGGCACTGCCGAGGCTGCGTTAATGGGCACTGGTGACTGGCAAGGCTGCGCTGATGGGCATTGGCAAGGCTGCGCTGATGGGCACTGATCAGGCTGAATTGATGGGCACACGTCAGGCTGCATTGATGGGCAAGGTGGTGCTTTTGGGCACTGGTGACTGGCAAGGCTGCGTTGATGGGCACTGGAGACTGGCAAGGCTGTGTTGATGGGCACTGGAGACTGGCAAGGCTGCATCGATGGGCACTGGCAAGGTTGGACACAGGTAAGGCTGAGCTGATGGGCACTGATCAGGTTGTATTGACGGGCACAGGTAAAGCTGCACTGATCGGGCTGCATTGATGTGCATTGGTGAGGCTGCATTGATGGGCACAGGTAAGGCTGCACTGCTGAAGCTGCATTGATGGGCAATGGTGAGGCTGAGCTAATGGGCACGGATCAGGCTGCATTGATGGGCACTGGTAAGGCTGCATTGATGGGCATTGGTGAGGCTGAGCTGATGGGCACAGGTAAGGCTGAATTGATGGGCACAGGCAAGGCTGAATTGATGGACACAGGCAAGGCTGAATTGATGGACACAGGCAAGGCTGAATTGATGGACACAGGTAAGGCTGAATTGATGGACACAGGTAAGGCTGAGTTGATGGGCACTGCTGAAGCTGCATTGATGAGCATTGGTGAGGCTGAGCGGATGGGCACAGGTAAGGCTGCATTGATGGGCACTGGTGAGGCTCCATTGATGGACACTGAGCTGATGTCTGTGTGTGTATCTGTCATTGCAGCATGCACACATACAATGATTTTGCAAACAAACAAAAACCAGCACAAACACATACTGACATTACACACAGAGAAACTATGACACCCAAACAATAGAAACTTTCTGGAGACAGGGGTACTTTGGAAATTTTTTTAGACCTGCAGGGGTACTTCACTGTAAAAGGTTGAGAAACACTGCCTTAGGGGACCGGAGGGATGCCATGACCCAGGGGTGGACTGACCATTGTGCCACTCTGGCACTGCCAGAGGGCTCTGGACCACTAGGGGGCCCCATCAGGGTTGCCAGCCTCAGTAAAACCAGGGACAGTATATTTAAATTTGTGTTTTTTTACATCTGTCTGTGTAGCAAAGGGAAAGGAAAGACAGATTCTGGTGGTAGGGGACTCAATTCTTAGAAGGACAGAGAGGGCAATCTGTAACCAAGACCTGAAGCGCCGAACAGTATGTTGTCTACCGGGCGCTCGGGTTCGGCACATCACGGATCTTGTGGACAGATTACTGGGAGGGGCTGGGGAAGACCCGGCTGTCATGGTGCATGTTGGCACCAATGACAAAGTCAGAGGCAGATGGAGTGTCCTAAAGAACGATTTTAGGGACTTAGGAGCTAAATTGAGGAAAAGGACCTCCAAGGTAGTGTTCTCAGGAATACTACCGGTACATCGAGCCACACCAGAGAGGCAGAGGGAGATTAGGGAAGTAAACAAGTGGCTGAAGAGCTGGTGTAGTAAGGAGGGGTTTGGGTTCCTGGAGGACTGGGCCGACTTCTCAGTCGGTAACCGGTACTATAGAAGGGACGGACTGCACCTAAATGAGGAGGGTGCAGATCTGCTGGGAATGAAGATGGCCAAAAAGTTAGAGGGGTTTTTAAACTAGGCGATGGGGGGGAGGGTCCAGAGACAGAGATAGCCAGCGCGGAAGATATTCCAGAGGGTAGTATTGGGGGCATTAGTGGTAGGTTAACCAAAGCACAAAAACACAAGGTGAGTATAGTAGCAAGTCCAAGTTGCAATCTTGAAACACCCAATACGAGGACAATATGCGACCAGTCTAAACTATGTGGCATGTTCACCAATGCCAGGAGCCTGGCGGACAAGATGGGTGAACTAGAGATACTGTTGTACAAGGAGGATTTGGATTTTGTGGGAATTTCAGAGACCTGGTTCAACAGCTCTCATGATTGGCTGGCAAACATTCAAGGGTATACCCTATACCGCAAGGATAGAGAGGGTAAAAAAGGGGGAGGGGTATGCCTATATATTAAGAATAATGTACAAGTGAATGTGAGAGATGACATCACTGAGGGGGCTAGGGAGGAGGTGGAATCTTTATGGGTAGAGCTCCAAAGGGATGAAGCTAAGGGGAAAATAATACTGGGAGTATGCTATAGGCCCCCTAACCTGAGGGAGGAAGTGGAGACGGATCTCCTATCACAAATTGGATTAGCAGCAAGGATGGGAAGTGTTATCATAATGGGGGATTTTAATTATCCAGACATAGACTGGGCGGAGGGAACCTCGCATTCATTTAAGGCTCGCCAGTTCCTTAATGTCTTGCAGGACAATTTTATGGGTCAGATGGTAGACGCACCAACTAGAAATAAAACATTACTAGATCTACTGATTACCAACAATATAGACCTGATAACAGATGTGGAAATACGGGGCAATTTAGGTAACAGCGATCACAGGTCAATTAGTTTCAGTATAAATCACACAAATATGAGACATGAAGGGAATACAAAGACACTGAATTTCAAAAGAGCCAACTTCCCTAAACTACAAACCTTGCTAAAAGGCATAAATTGGGATAAAATATTAGGAACAAAGAATACAGAGGAGAGATGGGTTTGCTTTAAGAGCATATTAAATAAGGGCATTAGCCAATGTATCCCATTGGGTAATAAATTTAAAAGAGCGAACAAACATCCTGGATGGCTTAACTCCAATGTAAAAATGCATATAAAAGCAAAGGAGAAGGCCTTCAAAAAATACAAGGTTGAGGGATCATCCTCAGCATTCAGAATTTATAAAGAATGCAATAAGAAATGTAAGGGTGCAATTAGGACGGCTAAGATAGAACATGAAAGACACATAGCGGAGGAGAGCAAAAAAAACCCAAGAAATTCTTTAAGTATGTAAACAGTAAAAAAGGGAGGACAGACCATATTGGCCCCATAAAGAACGAGGAAGGACATCTGGTTACAAAGGATGGGGAGATGGCAGAGGTATTGAATTTATTCTTCTCCTCAGTCTTCACGAGTGAATCGGGGGGATTCAGTAACCAAAACTGCAGTGTTTATCCTCATGACACAACACAGGAAGCACCTACATGGTTAACAGAGGACGGAATTAAAATTAGACTTGAGAAATTTAACATTAATAAATCACCGGGACCAGATGGCTTGCATCCGAGGGTACTTAGGGAACTCAGTCAGGTGATTGCCAGACCGTTGTTCCTAATTTTTACAGACAGTCTATTGACTGGAATGGTACCAGCTGATTGGAGAAAAGCCAATGTAGCACCAATATTTAAAAAGGGCCCAAAAAACATCCCTGGGAATTACAGACCAGTTAGCCTAACATCAATAGTATGTAAACTCTTGGAGGGGATGATAAGGGACTATATACAAGATTTTAGTAATAAGAATGATATCATTAGCAGTAATCAGCATGGATTCATGAAGAATCGTTCTTGCCAAACCAATCTATTAACCTTCTATGAGGAGGTGAGTTGCCATCTAGATAAAGGAAGGCCTGTAGACGTGGTGTATCTGGATTTTGCAAAAGCATTTGACACAGTTCCCCATAAACGTTTACTGTACAAAATAAGGTGCGTTGGCATGGACCATAGGGTGAGTACATGGATTGAAAACTGGCTACAAGGGCGTGTTCAGAGGGTGGTGATAAATGGGGAGTACTCAGAATGGTCAGGGGTGGGTAGTGGGGTCCCCCAGGGTTCTGTGCTGGGACCAATCCTATTTAATTTGTTCATAAACGACCTGGAGGATGGGATAAACAGTTCCATCTCTGTATTTGCAGACCATACTAAGCTAAGCAGGGCAATAACTTCTCCACAGGATGTGGAAATCTTGCAAAAAGACCTGAACAAATTAATGGGGTGGGCGACTACATGGCAAATGAGGTTCAATGTAGAAAAATGTAAAATAATGCATTTGGGTGTCAAAAATATGAATGCAATCTATACACTGGGGGGAGAACCTCTGGGGGAATCTAGGATGGAAAAGGACTTGGGGGTCCTAGTAGATGATAGGCTCAGCAATGGCATGCAATGCCAAGCTGCTGCTAATAAAGCAAACAGAATATTGGCATGCATTAAAAGGGGGATCAACTGCAGAGATAAAACGATAATTCTCCCGCTCTACAAGACTCTGGTCCGCCCGCACCTGGAGTATGCTGTCCAGTTCTGGGCACCAGTCCTCAGGAAGGATGTACTGGAAATGGAGCGAGTACAAAGAAGGGCAACAAAGCTAATAAAGGGTCTGGAGGATCTTAGTTATGAGGAAAGGTTGCGAGCACTGAACTTATTCTCTCTGGAGAAGAGACGCTTGAGAGGGGATATGATTTCAATTGACAAATACTGTACTGGTGACCCCACAACAGGGATAAAACTTTTTTGCAGAAGAGAGTTTAATAAGACTCGTGGCCACTCATTACAATTAGAAGAAAAGAGGTTTAACCTTAAACTACGTAGAGGGTTCTTTACTGTAAGAGCGGCAAGGATGTGGAATTCCCTTCCACAGGCGGTGGTCTCAGCGGGGAGCATTGATAGCTTCAAGAAACTATTAGATAATCACCTGAATGACCGCAATATACAGGGATATGTAATGTAATACTGACACATAATCACACACATAGGTTGGACTTGATGGACTTGTGTCTTTTTTCAACCTCACCTACTATGTAACTATGTAACTATGTATACTGTGTGTACATGTATGTGTATATTGTGTGATTGTATACTGTGTGTGTGTATACTGTGTGGCCCCATAATCTCTGATTGCTTGGGGGCCCCATAATCTCCTATTATCAGTCCACCCCTGCCATGACCTCACTTCTGGTTCAGGCCGGAAGTAAACCATTTTGTCTTTTTTAAACCAAAAGATCAAGGCTTTTAAAGGTAAAGGAGAGATTTGGGGTCTTCTTGACTCCAGAACACTACATAAAAATAGGACCTGTCATCCTTATTTCTATTACAAGGAATGTTTATATTGCTTGTAATAAGAAAAAAGTGATTCATGATTAAAAATTAAAGGGACAGAGTAAAAAAAAGAAAAAAAAAAGATTAAAATCAGCCCCCATCCCTCCATGCTCGTGTGCAGAAGCGAATGCAAATGTGGATCGCGCATGCATATGTAAACGGTGTTTTCACCACACATGTGAGGTATTGCCGCCAATGTTAGAGGGAGAGCAATAATTCTAGCGCTAGAACTCCTCTGACTTTAACCACTTCAGTCATATGACGTCCAGCAGGATAACATGCCGCCGTGCGCCCGCGGCGATCAGTGGAGCGGTGTGTCAGTTCGGCGGAGGCTCTTTACCACGTGATCAGTTGTATTCAATCATGGCTGATCACGATGTCAATAGGAAGAGCCATTCAATGGCTTTTCCTCACTCGCGTCTGTCTCCTGGCAGGGGGGGTCTGAGCTGATTGTTTATCAGCGCAGCCCCCCCTCAGATGACCACACTGGATCACCAGGGAAGGGGGCAACATGTGGATGGCCAGGTATGTACCCCATGGCCATCCACATGTGCCCAGTCAGTGCCCAATCTGTGCCAATCAGTGCCCACAAATGGGCACTGATTGGCACCATTATATTGCAGTGATGCCCAGCAATGCCATCCTTAGGGGCATCAGTGCCAATCAGTGTCCATCAGTGCCACCTGTCAGTGCCCATCCTTGCCCATCAGTGCCCACCTATCAGTGCCCATCTGTGCCACCTATCAGTGCCACCCATAAGTACCCATCAGTGCCACCCATAAGTACCCATCTATGCCACCTACAAGTGCCCATCAGTGTCAACTATGAGTGCCCATTGGTGCCAACTTTGAGTGCCCATCGGTGCCACATACCAGTGCCACCTATCAGTGCCCATCAGTGCCACCTATAAGTGCCCATCATCAGTGCCCGTCAGTGCCACCTCATCAGTGCCACCTCATTGGTGCCACCTCATCGGTGCCCATCAGTGCAGCCATATTAGTGCCCATCATTGAAGAAGAAAACGTACTTATTTACAAAAATTTTTAGCAGAAACAAAGAATAACTTGGTTTTTTTCAAAATTTTCGGTCTTTTTTTTATTTGTTGCGCAAAAAATAAAAACCGCAGAGGTGATCAAATACCACCAAAAGAAAGCTCTATTTGTGGGAACAAAATGATAAAAAATTTGTTTGGGTACAGTGTAACATGACCGCGCAATTGTCATTCAAACTGCGACAGCGCTGAAAGCTGAAAATTGGCCTGGGCAGGAAGGTGTCTAAGTGCCCGGTATTGAAGTCGTTAAACTGGTAACCTGTAAAAAAATGAAAGCGTCGCCTATGGAGATTTTTAAATATTGCAGTTTGTTACCATTCCATGAGTGTGTGCAATTTAGGGCTGAAATGACTAATCGATATTATCGATAATAATCAATAATGAAAATCGTTGTCAATGATTTTCGTTATCGATTAGTTGGTCCGCACTTTCCTCCCTGCCAGTCCGTTAGAAACCTCCTGTGTACAAGGCAGCTGCACTCATGTGACCAGGCACGTCCGCCCCTCTCCTCCTCGCTGACATCAGCTCCACCCTGATATTCTCAGCCCCACCCACTGCTGCCTCGAGGGAATAGACAGAGAGGCGAGAAGCAGCCATTAGAGCCGAGCTGCACCTGGTCGAAGTGAATAGTGCCCCATCATTGGTGTTCACGGGAGGAATAGTGCCCCATAATTTTCATCATTACTTTTAATAAACAAAGATATTGCATATTACTTTTTTTTAAGATTTTATCCGATTTATCAAAACAATAATCGGCCAACTAATCGATTATGAAAATAATCGTTAGTTGCAGCCCTAGTGCAAAGTGCAATTTAAAGCGTGACATGTTAGGTATCTATTTCGTCGGCATAAAATCCATCTTTCATATTTTACAAAAATAAATTTGCAAATACCATGTGACATTAAAAAACTGCAAGAATTGCCATTTTATTCCCTAGGGTCTCTGCTAATATATATATATATATATATATAATGTTTGGGAGTTACAAGTCATTTTCTAGCACAAAATGCAGATTTAAACTGGTCTTCAATGGTTATGTATCACTAGATCCCATCCATGTAGAAATATCCTCTATATGGGGGGGTTGTGTACAGATGACCCCCTGTATAACTATTCCTGGATGGATCTGATATTATCACTAGATCCCATGTATCCCATCCAGATAGAATGATCATGTATACAGGAGGGGGCTGTACTGGTGACCCCTCCCCCCACAGGGGCAAAGCTAGATGTTCTTTCACCCAGGGCAAAGACCCAGTTGTGGGTTGGCACCTGAGAGAAGTTCTCCATCCACACACTACCAGCCCCCTGCCCAGAGAGAGAAGTGTAATAAATAAGTCATAGGATGGTAATATTAAAGTGTTACTAAACCCTCGTTTTTTTACATTAAAATAACCAACACGTTATACTTACCTGCTCTGTGTAATGGTTTTAGACAGAGCAGCCCAGATCCTCCTCTTCTCGGGTCCCCACTCCGGTGCTCCTGGCCCCTCCCTCCTGCCTGGCGCTCCCACAGTAAGCAGCTTGCTCTGTTGGCACCCAAGCCGGAGCACCCACAAGCTGTGGCTGTTGTCGGCCCCACCCCCTCCATCTACTGATTGGCTCATTGGTTGTGATTGACAGCAGTGAGAGCCAATGGCCTATCGCTGCTGCCAAAATCCAATCAGGAGTGAGAGTCCCAAGAGAACAAAGGCTCTCATGGATATCACTGAATAGAGATGGGCTCAGGTAAGTATTGGGGGCTGGGGGGCTGTTGCACACAGAAGGTTATTTACCTTCATGCATAGAATATATGAAGGTAAAAATAAACCTTGTGCCTTTACAATTACTTTGATAAACAAATAATTATATATATGTATATATATACTGTATATATGTGTGTGTGTATATATGTAAGTATGTGTCATTTCATAGTTTTGATAATGGTGACTCGGTGCACATGTAGGGTGAAGGCCTACACAATCACAGCATAGGTGAGGTCTAAATAGTCGCTGATCACTCACTGTGTTCATTCAGAAAAAGAAGGGGCTGATAAACAACCTATTTACTGGCCCCTTCCCCTGCTCTCCATCCTGACACATCCCCCGCAGCCATGGCCATTTTTAGGCCTCATGCACACTGGACTTTTTTTACATTTTTACAGCAACTTTTTTTGGCTGTAGATGTTTTTTTCTACAGTCATTAAACTCTCCATCATGTTATCCTAGGTGTCCGTGCACACATAGGCTGTTATCAGCAGTTTTGCTCAGTGGCATTTTTGAGCAGTAAAAAAACCCCCAAAACTAGTGTGTTCTGAGAGACGTTTTTCAGCTGTAAAAACGCTCTAATGCTGATAAATGTCGATAAGCGCTCAAAAACGTCGCTCACCAGCTTTTAACGCTATTGAAAAAACATTGAAAAAAGTTGAAAGAAGTTGAAAAACTCACTGCAAAGCTACTGGCATTTTTATAACGTTATTTTATTTATTTTAACTTTCCCATTGAAGTTACAGTCGCCACAAGCCAAATGCAGTATCTTCTTCTAAATGCTTGCAAACTGCCTCTGAAAAGCAATCCACTGATCACTTTATAGAGGTGCAGAAGGAACTGCAGCACATGTGATAAAGGTCTGTGTGGTGAAAAGTCAACTTTATGCCACAAAGGACTTCACCCGACTCTCCTGTATACTCCATTTATTTTGTGGACATACTGAACAGTATAGCTTGTTCTGAGACTGAATCCCAGTGATGGTCAACTGCAGCCCCTGACATGCCAAAGGGTTGTGCATATTATATAGTGCTGGACATACTACAGGAGCCAATCAGAGACTGCGGATGTACTATAGGAGATAATCAGAGACTGCGGATGTACTATAGGAGATAATCAGAGACTGCGGATGTACTACAGAAGATAATCAGAGACTGTGGATGTACTATAGGAGATAATCAGAGACTGCGGATGTACTACAGGAGATAATCAGAGACTGCGGATGTACTATAGGAGATAATCAGAGACTGCGGATGTACTACAGGAGATAATCAGAGACTGTGGATGTACTATAGGAGATAATCAGAGACTGCGGATGTACTATAGGAGATAATCAGAGACTGCGGATGTACTATAGGAGATAATCAGAGACTGCGGATGTACTATAGGAGATAATCAGAGACTGCGGATGTACTCTAGGAGATAATCAGAGACTGCGGATGTACTATAGGAGATAATCAGAGACTGCGGATGTACTATAGGAGATAATCAGAGACTGCGGATGTACTATAGGAGATAATCAGAGACTGCGGATGTACTCTAGGAGATAATCAGAGACTGCGGATGTACTATAGGAGACAATCAGAGACTGCGGATGTACTAGAGACACTATGTAATCAGAGACACTATGGGAGACGATTGAATATATACTGTCAGTAATCTGAAGGCACCTTCATCCCCATAAGGTAAATCTGTCCTTTCAGCAAAGCATCTAAAAAGTAAACACAAACATGTTTCAGCTACTTATAAGCTGCTAAACAATAAAGCACAGAGTACAGTCCCAACCCCCACCTCTTGTGTTCCAGATCCACTCCAGTATCCTCTTCTAATAAGTCATATGTGGGGGGCAGGGAAGGGGGCGGGTTACAGTAAAGTGCTGAATGCTGAGTAGCTGAAAGACAGTGGAGGGCGGAGTCAGTCCACACTGTAAGGCTTTGTATGTCGGACAGGACAGGACAGGGTGATGTTGGCAAAGCAAAGCCAAGTGCAATGTACAATGGAGAGAGGAGTTCTAGTGTACGGTGTGGAGGAGCATAGAGGGGAGCCGGAGATCTGTACAGAGATGTGGGGTGAGAAGAGCGGGGAGTGTCTGGAGATATCATCTCACACCGGAAAGAAAACACACCGGAGGAACCGACTGACATTCCCTGGAATTGTATATTTGCTGCCACCCCATGGAGGGAGAGGGAACTGCAGTCCCTGGAGCTGAGTGTGCTGCCACCCTATGGAGGAAGAGGGAACTGCAGTACTGGGTCTGTATACAGAGCCCCGATCACTAGGATCGTACAGACTGATCGGTCAGACTTCTCTCCTCTGTTGTCGGATCGGTGAAGGTATTCCAGGATTTATCTGATGTTTCTGGTTTACGATCTTCCCCAAGAAATCTTACTGGGGGAGGAATTCCTATAACTGAAACAGTTTGTTGTATTGCTGAGCCAATCAATGTATGTCTTCCCTTCATCCAATCACTTGTGATGTTCTGCCCTCTTCAGGACAGACAGTGAACTGCCGCTCTCTGTGCTCCGGATTCTTCCCATTATATTTCTCAGAGATTACCGACTACAAAACTCTTCATACTCTGGGATTCGGTGTGTGAGAATGGCCGCTGCTACCACTAGGCAAACTAGGTGGCCGCCTAGGGTACACTGTTATTATTATTAGTATTATTATTATTATACGAGATTTATATACTGCCAACAGTTTACGCAGCGCTTTACAATGTATAAGGGGGACAACACAATTACAGTACAGTTCAATACAAAAGGTACAGGAGGGCCCTGCTCATAGAGCTTACATTCTAAAGGGAGGGGTGGTGCCTGTTGCCTCGGGGCGCCCGGCCGCTGGTTACCCTACTCTCCGTCTGCACGCTATGTAAGTATTTTGGTGCTGAATTATAAATACTTCTGTAATAAATGTTATAACCTCTAGTGGGCACTGCTGGGATAAAGTGAGCACATCTAGGGGGGTGCAGGGGATGCCTCTGCTGGATGTTTCTCTGACAGCCGCTCTGTAGAGTCATTATAGAGGAGCAGCACTGGAGGACGTGTCCTGATGGAACGGAGGAAAACCTCCCCTGTGTGTCTCTATGATCCGAGATCTCTACTGCAGCCACATGCTTCATCTAGTGCCGGTGTTCTGTGGAGAAGTGCCCCCCATCGGGTAGTGCCCGGGCTGAAGTGCGCATGCGCACTACGTAACAGCACAACAGCTGATTTTAACATCAGCTGTTGTCACAGCGAGACGGTGCACAATAGCCAACAGAATTTGTATTTTATGTCAGATTGTGCCCCGCGCTCCTGTGGTGAGTTCATGTCCATGTTAAAATCAGCTGCTAAGCTGTTATGTAATGCGCATGCGCTCTTCAGCCCAGGCACTATCCGATGGGGGGCACTTCTCCACAGAACACCGGCTCCCGTCACACCAATGCTTGGGCAAAGGGGGGGCAGCAAAATGAGGTTTTTGCCTGGGGTGTGAAAAATCCTTACACCAGCCCAAGTAAGAAAACTCCTTTCCTCTAATACAAACCCAGATCTCACTGTAATATATATATAATGTGCTGGTCACCAATATTCACAATACGAGCAAATCCCTCCGCAACACGAGCGACCAATCAGAGTACAGAAAGTTCCAACCGGATAAAACCTCTACAAAGGTAATAAGTTCTTCTCACATCACCTTATTTATCACCCTTCACAGTCAGATTTCATTACTTTGTTCTCAATTGAAACATCACCGCTATATAGACGATCTTCACATCCACCAATCATTTCTACCCCCCCACATACACCGAGCATTCTACCCCCCCACATACACCGAGCATTCTACACCCCCATATACACCGAGCATTCTACCCCCCATATACACCGAGCATTCTACCCCCCATATACACGAGCATTCTACCCCCCCATATACACCGAGCGTTCTACCCCACCCCCATATACACCGAGCATTCTACACCCCCATATACACCGAGCATTCTACCCCCCATATACATCGAGCATTCTACACCCCCATATACACCGAGCATTCTACCCCCCCATATACACCGAGCATTCTACCCCCCCATATACATCGAGCATTCTACCCCCCTATATACACCGAGAATTCTACCCCCCCATATACACCGAGCATTCTACCCCCCATATACACCGAGCATTCTACCCCCCATATACACCGAGCATTCTACACCCCCATATACACCAAGCATTCTACCCCCCTATATACACCGAGCATTCTACCCCCCATATACACCAAGCATTCTACCCTCCCATATACACCGAACATTCTACCCCCCATATATACCGAGCATTCTACACCCCCCCATATACACCAAGCATTCTCCCCCCCATATACACCGAACATTCTACCCCCCATATACACCAAGCATTCTCCCCCCCATATACACCAAGCATTCTCCCCCCCATATACACCGAGCATTCTACCCCCCCTTATACACAGAGCATTCTACCCCCCATACACACCGAGCATTCTGACCCCCATATAAACCGAGCATTCTACCCCCCCATATACACCGAGCATTCTACCCCCCATATACACCAAGCATTCTCCCCCCCATATACACCAAGCATTCTCCCCCCCATATACACCGAGCATTCTACCCCCCCTTATACACAGAGCATTCTACCCCCCATACACACCGAGCATTCTGACCCCCATATAAACCGAGCATTCTACCCCCCCATATACACCGAGCATTCTACACCCCCCATATACACAGAGAATTCTACCCCCCCATATACACCGAGCATTCTACCCCCCATATACACCAAGCATTCTCCCCCCCATATACACCAAGCAATCTCCCCCCCATATACACCGAGCATTCTACCCCCCCCATATACACCGAGCATTCTACCCCCCATATACACCGAGCATTCTACCCCCCCATATACAAAGAGCATTCTACCCCCCCACATACACCGAGCATTCTACCCCCCCATATACACAGAGCATTCTACCCCCCATACACACCGAGCATTCTACCCCCCATATACACAGAGCATTCTACCCCCCATATACACCGAGCATTCTACCCCCCCATATACACTGAATATTCTACCCCCCCACCCCCATATACACAGAGCATTCTACTTCCCCCATATACACCAAGCATTCTACTCCCCCCATATACACCGAGCATTCTACCCCCATATACACCGAGCATTCTACCCCCCCATATACACCGAGCATTCTACCCCCCCCATATACACCGAGCATTCTACCCCCATATACAACGAGCATTCTACCCCCCCCATATACACCGAGCATTCTACCCCCCCATATACACCGAGCATTCTACCCCCCATATACACCGAGCATTCTACCCCCCCATATTCCCCCGAGCATTCTACCCCCCCATATACACCGAGCATTCTACCCCCATATACAACGAGCATTCTACCCCCCCCCATATACACAGAGCATTCTACCCCCCATATACACTGAAAATTCTACCCCCCCATATACACCGAGCATTCTACCCCCCATATACACAGAGCATTCTACCTCCCCATATACACGAGCATTCTACCCCCCCATATACACCGAGCATTCTACCCCCCCCATATACACCGGGCATTCTACCCCCCATATACACCGGGCATTCTACCCCCCATATACACCGAGCATTCTACCCCCCCATATACACCTAGAATTCTACCCACCCATATACACCGAGCATTCTACCTCCCATATTCAACGAGCATTCTACCCCCCTATACAATGAACATTCTCCCCCCCATATACACAGAGCATATCACCCCCCCCATATACACAGAGCATTCCACCCCCCATATACACCGAGCATTCTACCCCCCATATAACCTGAGCATTCTACCCCCCATATACACCGAGCATGCTACCCCCCCATATACACCGAGCATTATACCCCCCCATATACACCGAGCATTCTACTCCCCCCTCCCCCCATATACACCGAGCATTCTACCCCCCATATACACCGAGCATTCTACCCCCCATATACACCAAGCATTCTACCCCCCATATACACCGAGCATGCTACCCCCCCATATACACCGAGCATTATACCCCCCCATATACACCGAGCATTATACCCCCCCATATACACTGAATATTCTACCCCCCCCACCCCCATATACACAGAGCATTCTACTTCCCCCATATACACCAAGCATTCTACTCCCCCCATATACACAGAGCATTCTACCCCCCATATACACTGAAAATTCTACCCCCCCATATACACCGAGCATTCTACCCCCCATATACACAGAGCATTCTACCTCCCCATATACACCGAGCATTCTACCCCCCATATACACTGAGCATTCTACCCCCCATATACACCGAGCATTCTACCCCCCCCATATACACCGGGCATTCTACCCCCCATATACACCGGGCATTCTACCCCCCATATACACCGAGCATTCTACCCCCCCATATACACCTAGAATTCTACCCACCCATATACACCGAGCATTCTACCCCCCATATTCAACGAGCATTCTACCCCCCTATATAATGAGCATTCTCCCCCCATATACACAGAGCATATCACCCCCCCATATACACAGAGCATTCCACCCCCCATATACACCGAGCATTCTACCCCCCCATATAACCTGAGCATTCTACCCCCCATATACACCGAGCATGCTACCCCCCCATATACACCGAGCATTATACCCCCCCATATACACCGAGCATTCTACTCCCCCCATATACAACGAGCATTCTACCCCCCATATACACCGAGCATTCTACCCCCCATATACACCAAGCATTCTACCCCCCATATACACCGAGCATGCTACCCCCCCATATACACCGAGCATTATACCCCCCATATACACCGAGCATTATACCCCCCCCATATACACCGAACATTATACCCCCCATATACACCGAGCATTCTACTCCCCCCCAACCCAATACACAGGGCATTTTACCCCTCCATATACACCAAGCATTCTACTCCCCCCATATACACCGAGCATTCTACCCCCCATATACACCGAGCATTCTACCCCCCCATATACACTGAGCATTCTACCCCCCCATATACACCGAGCATTCTACCCCCCCATATACACCGAGCATTCTACCCCCCCCATATACACCGAGCATTCTACCCCCCCATATACATCGAGCATTCTACCCCCCATATACACCAAGCATTCTACCCCTCCATATACACCAAGCATTCTACCCCCCCATATACACCGAGCATTCTACCCACCCATATACACCGAGCATTCTACCCCCCATATTCAACGAGCATTCTACCCCCCTATACAATGAGCATTCTCCCCCCCATATACACAGAGCATTCCACCCCCCATATACACCGAGCATTCTACCCCCCCATATAACCTGAGCATTTTACCCCCCCTTATACACGAGCATTCTCCCTCCCATATACAACGAGCATTCTACCCCCCATATACACTAATCATTCTACTCCCCCATATACACCGAGCATTCTACTCCCCCCCATATACACCGAGCATTCTACCCCCCACCCCCATATACACAGAGCATTCTACTCCCCCCATATACACCGAGCATTCTACCCCCCTCATTTACACCAAGCATTCTACCCCCCCCATATACACTGAGCATTCTACCCCCCATATACACCGAGCATTCTACCCCCCCATATACACCGAGCATTCTACCCCCCATATACACCAAGCATTCTCCCCCCCATATACACCGAGCATTCTAACCCCCCCCATATACACCGAGCATTCTACCTCCCATATACACCGAGCATTCTACCCCTCCATATACACCAAGCATTCTACCCCCCATATACACTGAGCATTCTTCCCCCCCATATACACCGAGCATTCTACCCCCCATATACACTGAGCATTCTACCCCCCCATATACACCGAGCATTCTACCCCCCCATATACACCGAGCATTCTACCCCCATATACACCGAGCATTCTACCCCCCCATATACACAGAGCATTCTACCCCCCATATACACCGAGCATTCTACCCCCCATATACACCAAGCATTCTACCCCCCATATACACCAAGCATGCTACCCCCCCATATACACTGAGCATTATACCCCCCCATATACACCAAGCATTATACCCCCCCCCATATACACCGAACATTATACCCCCCATATACACCGAGCATTCTACTCCCCCCCAACCCAATACACCGGGCATTTTACCCCTCCATATACACCAAGCATTCTACTCCCCCCATATACACCGAGCATTCTACCCCCCATATACACCGAGCATTCTACCCCCCCATATACACTGAGCATTCTACCCCCCCATATACACCGAGCATTCTACCCCTCCATATACACTGAGCATTCTTCCCCCCATATACACCGAGCATTCTACCCCCCATATACACAGAGCATTCTACCCCCCCATATACATCGAGCATTCTACCCCCCCATATACACCGAGCATTCTACCCACCCATATACACCGAGCATTCTACACCCCCCCCATATACACTGAGCATTCTACCCCCCCATATACACTGAGCATTCTACCCCCCCATATACACCGAGCATTCTACCCCCCCATATACACCGAGCATTCTACCCCCATATACACCGAGCATTCTACCCCCCCATATACACAGAGCATTCTACCCCCCATATACACCGAGCATTCTACCCCCCATATACACCGAGCATTCTACCCCCCATATACACCAAGCATGCTACCCCCCCATATACACCGAGCATTATACCCCCCCATATACACCAAGCATTATACCCCCCCCATATACACCGAACATTATACCCCCCATATACACCGAGCATTCTACTTCCCCCATATACACCAAGCATTCTACTCCCCCCATATACACCGAGCATTCTACCCCCCATATACACCGAGCATTCTACCCCCCCATATACACTGAGCATTCTACCCCCCATATACACCGAGCATTCTACCCCTCCATATACACTGAGCATTCTACCCCCCATATACACCGAGCATTCTACCCCCCATATACACCGAGCATTCTACCCCCCATATACACCGAGCATTCTACCCCCCATATACACCGAGCATTCTACCCCCCATATACATCGAGCATTCTACCCCCCCATATACACCAAGCATTCTACCCCCCCATATACACCAAGCATTCTACCCCCCCATATACACCGAGCATTCTACCCACCCATATACACCGAGCATTCTACCCCCCATATTCAACGAGCATTCTACCCCCCTATACAATGAGCATTCTCCCCCCCATATACACAGAGCATATCACCCCCCCATATACACAGAGCATTCCACCCCCCATATACACCGAGCATTCTACCCCCCCATATAACCTGAGCATTCTACCCCCCCCCTTATACACGAGCATTCTCCCTCCCATATACAACGAGCATTCTACCCCCCATATACACTAATCATTCTACCCCCCCCATATACACAGAGCATTCTACTCCCCCCCATATACACCGAGCATTCTACCCCCCCATATACACAGAGCATTCTACTCCCCCCATATACACCGAGCATTCTACACCCCCCCATATACACCGAGCATTCTACCCCCCCATATACACTGAGCATTCTACCCCCCCATATACACCGAGCATTCTACCCCCCATATACACCGAGCATTCTACCCCCCATATACACCGAGCATTCTATCCCCCATATACACCGAGCATTCTACCCCCCCATATACACAGAGCATTCTACTCCCCCCATATACACCGAGCATTCTACACCCCCCCATATACACCGAGCATTCTACCCCCCCATATACACTGAGCATTCTACCCCCCCATATACACCGAGCATTCTACCCCCCATATACACCGAGCATTCTACCCCCCATATACACCGAGCATTCTCCCCCCCATATACACCGAGCATTCTAACCCCCCCATATACACTGAGCATTCTACCTCCCATATACACCGAGCATTCTACCCCCCCATATACACTGAGCATTCTACCCCCCCATATACACCGAGCATTCTACCCCCCCATATACACCGAGCATTCTACCCCCCATATACACCGAGCATTCTACCCCTCCATATACACCAAGCATTCTACCCCCCATATACACTGAGCATTCTACCCCCCCCATATACACTGAGCATTCTACCCCCCATATACACTGAGCATTCTACCCCCCCATATACACCGAGCATTCTACCCCCCCATATACACCGAGCATTCTACCCCCATATACACCGAGCATTCTACCCCCCCATATACACCGAGCATTCTACCCCCCCATATACACCGAGCATTCTACCCCCATATACACCGAGCATTCTACCCCCCCATATACACCGAGCATTCTACCCCCCCATATACACCGAGCATTCTACCCCCCCCATATACACCGAGCATTCTACACCCCCATATACACCGAGCATTCTACCCCCCCATATACACCGAGCATTCTACCCCCCCATATACACCGAGCATTCTACCCCCCATATACACCAAGCATTCTACCCCCCATATACACCGAGCATTCTACCTCCCCCATATACACCGAGCATTCTACCCCCCCCATATACACCGAGCATTCTACCCCCCCATATACACCGAGCATTCTACCCCCCCATATACACCGAGCATTCTACCCCCCCCATATACACCGAGCATTCTACCCCCCCATATACACCGAGCATTCTACCCCCCATATACACCGAGCATTCTACCCCCCATATACCCCGCTGTCATGGCTCTGCCCCCCGGGATGTGCACTCACCTCCATACACAGGAGAAATGGATGGACAGATCATGTCTCGGGGGGTCGGTGATGTACTCGGTGTCCGGGCTGTACACTGATCTCTGCACTCACTGATCATCTATTCCTGACTGATCTCAGATTATTATCATGTGTGTTATATATACAGTACAGAGAGGACTCCTTGTCTCCTCCACCTTCTTCTTCACCGCACAGATTGTGCTTCTTCTTTTCTGCTCTATCAGACAAGAACCATTGTAGGAGAGGCACCAACTTTCATACGTCATCATTGGGACTTCTGGGTGTGTCTCCTTTCATTGTAAAGTCACATCAGACCTAATTCCTCTCTCTGCTCTTCAGTGTGCAACACTTCTCCAGATTTAGGGCACTTCTACACTGAGGTTATTTACTGCTAACTCCTCAGTGTGAAAAGCTTAAAGAGGAAGTAAACTCTGATGAAATAACTTTTTTGGCTTGTTTTGTAGCAATGTCTGTCCTGTCCATTTCATTCACATGTTGTATCTTGTTCTGTATCTATGAGTCATCATATTCTTTTGCTTTAAATCTTTCTCCAATTTGTTTGGCTTGGATCCTGTAGTCTTCTTCTCTCCTACAGTTCCTTTGTATTCTTGTTAGTTGCCCCTATAGGGATATTGTATAGCCAGGGTTTAAAGTGACAGCTATCAGTTGACAGATAGCTATTGGTGTTCACATTCTTGAAAAACATTATCGTTACAACCCCATCTCCCTCTAGGCTAATATTCAAATCCAAAAAGTCAACAGACTTTTCATCTATTTTCCACATCAAACATATGCCCGTTCTGTATTTATATTGATAGAGCGATTGGTTCAACTTTCTATTTATTAATAATGTTTAGTTACTTTGTTGGAATATATGAGATTGATTTATACAGACACCGCCCTTTGATTGGTTATACGTTGTGTCGACTGAACCACAAGAAAATGGCCGCTGTGCGCGCCGTATAGATAACCAACAAAATGGCCGTAATGTAAATATAGAGCGAACTACAAAAAAATGGCCACCATCATTTATGGTTTCACGTCATATAAACCAGGTCTGTACAACCAATCTGGTTCCCCAGATGAAGACACGTGACGTGTCGTAACGCGTAGGGAGTGGCGGAATCAGATGCACACCGGAAGTGACGTGAGAAGACGCTGAGAACACAGATGTTATTGCTTTTTGCTTGCTTTTTTATACTTTTTGGTACCTATTTGGTACTTGAATAAATATTACCTTAGTTTTTTAAACCTACTACACCATTGGAGGCATTCTTTCTCTCTTCCCCCATCTTTGCTGTGGTACTATTCCGGAGAAAATTAGGACGGCTCAGTGGAGCATTTATATATTTGGAGAAGTACCCATGGTTCCAGCAGCAGTGTATGTTACCAATATAAGACCCCAATAGGATGCTGTGAAGAGTTCAACTTGTCTATTAATGTGTTTTACTTCATTTTAATAAGGATTTTGAACATTATTTGGACATTTTTGGCACATGTGTGTGTATATATATATATATATATATATATATATATATATATATATATATATATATAATATGTGTGTTTCTTTTTTATTGTTTGCACCTTTTTTTGGAGACACCATAATTCTGCACTTTAATATTTTTGCACTTTATTTATCCCTTAGTGGATCTTTTCTAATGTCTTATGCCCTGTACACACGGTCGCACATTCCGACAACAAAATCCTTCAGATTTTTTTCCGATGGATGTTGGCTCAAACTTGTCTTGCATACACACGGTCGCACAAAGTTGACGGAAAATCCGATCGTTCTGACGTAAAACACGTACGGCGGGACTAGAAACGGGGCAGTAGCCAATAGCTTTCGTCTCTTAATTTAGTGCATGCGTGGCACTTTGTGCATCGGATTTGTCTATACACGATCGGAATTTAAAGGATCAGATTTTGTTGTCGGAAAATTTTATAGCTTGCTCTCAAACTTTCTGTGTTGGAATTTCCAACGGAAAAAGTCAGTAATTTGTGTATTGTGAACACTACTAGGTTTTGCTGCGGTTCTATTTATTATTATTATCACTTTATTTCTGTAGATCGGCACATTTTATCAGTTACTCCAAGTAGCGCTAGGGACACTCACATATTTGTGGTTAAAATTGCAATAAGCGTATATTGATTGGTTTGCACAAAAGTTACAGCGTCTACAAACTATGGAATAGATTTATTGCATTTATTATTTGTTTTTACTAGTAATGGCAGTGATCAGTGATTTTTAGCGGGGCTGCGACATTGCGGCGGACAGAGCAGACACTTTTGGGACCATTGACATTTATACAGCGATCAGTGCTATAACAATGCACCAATTACTGTATAAATGACACTGGCAGGGAAGGGGTTAACACTAGGGGGCGATCAAGGGGTTAAATGTGTTCCCCGGGACACGTTTCTATCACAAGGAACAGACAATCACTCTGTACTCCCCTGACAGAACGGGGATCTGTTTGTTTACATTGACAGTTCTGGCTCTCTGTAGAGCGATCGCAGGTGGCCGGTGGACATCGCGGCCATGCACATGGCCTCCTCCGCCGTGCAGCGGGCGCATGTCTGCTACAACTGTTAAAATGAGCCGACATACAGCTACAGCGATTCGTAGGAACAAGCCGACCTGCCACAGTATGGTGGTGGTTGGTCTGTAAGCGGTAAAAAAAAAAAAATTGTAATAAAATGTTGGCTACACGAGTCAGATTTATTTATTTTTTTATTAAAAAAGTTAAAGGAATTTCCATTGTAGCCCCAACAAGTGGAGATGTATACAGCAGTGGTGTCCGGATTGGTTACCATTGTTTGGTTAAAGTGTTACTGAACCCCGGAGCCTCCAGTCACTATATATCTGATCTCCCACAGAACATGGAAAAGTAATTATTTTAGTAAATATAAACTGCTGAATACCTTTTCTCATCAATATATAGCAGTGACTTCTATCAGTGTCTGGTTAAAGCTTGTAGGAGGAGTTTTAATTCTCCCGATTGTCCTATGAGGCTGCAGGACCCTGACCCTCTGTCGGGACAGTGCTGATTGGCCCTGTGCTGATTGCATGCACTCAAGAATAAAATTCTAGCAATACACACCAAACTGAGCATGTGCAGAGTGGCCCCAAGGCTCTGTTCTATGAGGGGATGGATTGGAGACTGTGGAAGAAGGGGAGGATCAGAGAAGACAGGATCAAACAGCCTTTTTACACAATGCAGAGGATTAACCCGCTTAGGTTCCACAGCGAGTATAACAAGCATTCTTTACTGCATACAGTATATACACACTGACAGGGGCGGACTGACCATTGAGCCACTCGGGCACTGCCCGAGGGCCCTGGGCCACTAGGGGGCCCCATCAGGGTTGCCAGCCTCAGTAAAACCAGGGACAGTATGGGCCAGGGACAGCCAATAGACAGTATGAACCAGAGATAGCCAATAGAAACATGTCTGTGTATACTGTGTGTACATGTATGTGTATACTGTGTGTGTGTATACTATGTGGCCCCATAATCTCTGATTGCCTGGGGGCCCCATAATCTCCTATTGCCTGGGGGCCCCATGAGTTGTCAGTCCGCCCCTGCACACTGATTTTACTGTTGTGGGTTTAGTAACACTTTAATGTCATAAGATGTAGGGATTTGGAGGTCTGTTCACGAATTTGATTGCTAAGCAAAAAAAAAAAAAAATAATTGTGCATTGAGAAACTATCTGAAGTTACCAGAAAACTAACTGACCAGGGATGTGAGAAAAAAATAACTAAAGCAGAACTTGTTTCTTCATGTAAAAAATCTTGTCTTAGTATGGTCCTCATGAACCAACCACCAGGACTGACTCTACATGACACACGGAGGGGAAGTTTCTGCTGTATACGGATGACATCCGACTATCAAACACATGAACAGAGAAGGATAATCCGGCGCTCTATGGATACACAATATATCTAGAATGGGGGGGGAGGGACAATCAGGTATCAATTAGAACTGATAAAAAAATACAAACTGTGGCCATAAAGGCAATGTGACAGTCATTTAAGGACAGTGTTAGTCACGGTATATGAACAGTGTTAAAAACACTAATGCCCCGTACACACGGTCAGACATTCCAACAACAAAATCCATGGATTTTTTCCGATGGATGTTGGCTCAAACTTGTCTTCCATACACACAGTCGCACAAAGTTGTCGGAAAATCCGATCGTTCTGAACGCGGTGACGTAAAACACGTACGCCGGGACTATAAACGGGGCAGTGGCCAATAGCTTTCATCTCCTAATTTATTCTGAGCATGCGTGGCACTTTGTGCGTCGGATTTGTGTACACACGATCGGAATTTAACCGATCGGAGTTTGTTATGGGAAATTTGTATATCCTGCTCTCAAACTTTGTGTGTCGGAAATTCCGACAGAAAAAGTCAGATGGAGCCCACACACGATCGGAATTTCCCACAACACAATCCGATCGCACTTTCTCCGTCGGAAAATCCGATCGTGTGTACAGGGCATAAGAGTGATTTTTATGACCGTGCGAGATCACTTTATATTTGCACTTGTTTTATTTGTGTATTGTGAACACTACTAGGTTTTGCTGCGGTTCTATTTATTATTATTATCACTTTATTTCTGTAGATCGGCACATTTTATCAGTTACTCCAAGTAGCGCTAGGGACACTTTCACACATTTATGGTTAAAATCGCAATAAGCGTATATTGATTGGTTTGCACAAAAGTTACAGCGTCTACAAACTATGGAATAGATTTATTGCATTTATTATTTATGTTTTTACTAGTAATGGCGGTGATCAGCGATTTTTAGCGGGGCTGCGACATTATGGCGGACACATCGGACACTTTTTACACAGATAAAAAGTCCATAAAATCAAGGCAGGTAAGAAAGGTTTGTTTGAACTAGCTGCGGTGTATACCAATCAGCTGTTCAGCGTGATGACGTCACAGGATCATGCTCCACCCAACGCGTTTCCCCTTAAAAGGCATCCACTGGGAACGGAGATCGTGCCTGGACGTCAGCACACCATGCTTAAATACCATTCAGGCAGGAGAGACACTGGAAGTGAGCATTTAGCCTAATACAATCCGTGTCACCAATTTAATCATTTAAAATTGATCAAACTGTAATAATTGTAAATAATATGTACTGAAACCATAAACACAGGCATGATCTCCGTTCCTAGTGGATGCCTTTTAAGGGGAAACGCATTGGGTGGAGCATGATCCTGTGACGTCATCACGCTGAACAGCTGATTGGTATACACCGCGGCTAGTTCAAACAAACCTTTCTTACCTGCCTTGATTTTATGGACTTTTTATCTGTATGACCTGTTTGAAAATAAAGACCTTTGCTGGAATATACTGCACCATGAAGACCTCTTCTGTTCCTCCTTACATGAGAATCTCCAGATCCTTGCTTCTATAAGAGTGTCCCGGGAGTGAAGCTTTGCTGGTTCCTTGATAACGGGTGGATATTTCCCTGGCCTTTTAACCATCACAAGTTCACCTGCCAGCAGGCTAATGCACAGGCACTTTTGATCTCTATCATCTGAGATCCAATTTATCTGGTAAGCAGTTTGTATTTGTACATCGTGAACCGCATCTCAGATGGTTGAAGTGAGGAATATGTGTCCTGCTTTCTGGAGATTTATTGAAGGACTTTTTATTTTCTAATTTTGGAGATTCATTTTAGGACTTTGGTTTATCTGGTTTATTTGGTTTATTTATTTTTCACATATTGCCTGGACTTTTTCTTTATATGTTTTGATACACATTTATTTTTCATATATTTTATTGAGATTTGGTTTATATCAATATTTATCACTATTTGCAGTGGTTATTTTGCACATTTTTTTCTTCTTTTTGATTTGTTTTAGGTTTTAGTATTTAACCTATAGAGGTGGAGCATTTAATTATGTTATTTGTATACACAGTCACATCACCTGTGCACTCATATATATATATTTTTTTTTTTTTTTTTTTTTTTCACCTTGGATAATATTTTCGTGGTTAGCGCAAATACCCCCCTTTTTGTCTTTTTATAATGACGCCAAAGAAAAACATGTTGGAGAATGGAGAAATGAGCTAACAAACTCCAAATAAATAACTGTTTACCAGTCACTGCAGAGAGACTACAAACTGGCCCCGTACCTGGAGGTGCTACAAGACCCCAAAGACAGACAGACCCTGAGCCTGTACAGACTGAGCGCCCACAGCCTGGAAATCCAATTAGGACGGCACAGACAGACCTACAAGCCCAGGGAGAGTAGACTGTGCCAGCAATGTGACCAGGGGGTCCTGGAGGACGAGGACCACTTCCTGCTACATTGCCCAAAGTACTCATCAGTGAGGGACACTCACTTCCAGAGACTCTCCACTCTCATCCCGGACTTCAATTCTATAGAAGAGAAGAGGAAACTCCAATTTCTACTGGGAGAAGAGGAGCCAACGGTAAAAATAGCTGCCCAATATGTGACAGCGTGTCACCGACTGAGAGGGACATGAAAAACTGAGGACTTAAAGATCTTTTACACAGACTTTTGCCCATTCCCCTCTATATTACCCATTACCCTCCACCCCCTCTATATTACCCATTACCCCCCCACCCCCTTTATATTACCCATTACCCCCCCACACCCCCTTTCTATTACCCATTACCCCCCCTCCTTTTTTCTATAGAAAATAAACTGCTTTGGCAATACTAACATGTATTTGGTCCTGCCAATAAAGCTTATTTGAATTGAATTGGTGAACAAACATGTTTTTTTACAAAACACAAAACCTCTAGATATTTATTTGTCCCACCAGGCTGAGCCCTTTATCTGGCTGAGAAGTTGCATTTGTAGAAGAGATGAGCGATTCACATTACATATACTTCTCACCCCAATGGAATCATTTAGGATCTGATAGACTTTTTGGGGTCACACGGGGCTACAGGATTCACTTACCTCATAGCTACTAGTTTTTTTAAGGTTTAACCCGTTAAGCCCCGGACCATTTGGCTGGCCAAAGACCAGAGCACATTTTGCGATTCGGCACTGCGTCGCTTTAACTGACAATTCCGCGGTTGCGCGACGTTGCACCCAAACAAAATTGACATCCTTTTTTTTCCCACAAATAGAACTTTCTTTTGGTGGTATTTGATCATCTCTGCGGTTTTTATTTTTTGCACTATAAACAAAAATAGAATGACAATTTTGAAAAAAACGCATTATATTTTACATTTTGCTATAATAAATATCCCAAAAAAAATATAAAAAAAACATTTTTTTTTCCTCAGTTTAGGCCGATACGTATTCTTCTACATATTTTTGGTAATAAAATCGCAATAAGCGTTTATTGATTGGTTTGCACAAAAGTTATAGCGTCTACATAGGTGTTAGTTTTATGGCATTTTTATTAATATTTTTTTTTTAACTAGAAATGGTGGTGATCTGCGATTTTTATTGTGACTGCGACATTATGGCGGACACATCGGACAATTTTGACACAATTTTAAAACCATTGTCATTTTTACAGCGATCAGAGCTATAAAATTGCACTGATTACTGTAAAAATGACACTGACAGTGAAGGGGTTAACCACTAGCTGGCTAGGAAGGGGTTAAGTCTGTCCTAGGGAGTGACTCTAACTGTTAGGGGGCGTGGCTACTAGTGACACGTCACTGATCACCGCTCCCGATCACAGGGAGCTATGATCAGTGACAGTGCCACTAGGCAGAATGGGGAGATGCTTGTTTACATTAGAATCCCCCTGTTCTTCCTCTCCGTGAGACGATCGCAGGTATCCCCGCGGACATCGAGTCCGCGGGACCAGCGATCCTACTCTAGGAGCTCGAGGCAGGGTCGCGCGTGTGCCAGCGCGCACGTGACCACACAGCGGCAAATTCAAAGGGACGTACAGGTACGCCCATTTGCGCAGCCATGCCATTCTGCCGACGTATATGTACATGCGGCGGTCGGCAAGTGGTTCGTTGTTTTAAACATGTTTATGTTTGTGAAAGGGTGACACATTTATTAGGTTTCTATTTATAGAGGATTTTTCTATTATAAAAAGTATAAGCTTCTTCAAGTTGTAAATAAAGTCTCAAATGCCTGTAGAGCAGTTTTTTTTTGCTCTGCGGTGTAGAAGAGCTCCTACAGGCTTTTGAGCTTTTTGGAGCTCTTTTTTTCTGTCTGAAAACTCCCCTCCATGTTAGCCAATGTGTCCATTCACACCATGGTTTTTTTCCAGGCATATGTTCCTACAAACAGAAACCCGGACCGGTACCCCTACACTGTGATCTGCTGGGATTCCTCAATAAGTCAAATCCACCTCCCAAATCCAGGATGGCGACCCACAATGGTAAGAAGAAATGGCTGCATCAAGACAATCCTGGGCTCCAGGGATTGGTAAATAATTATTTTGCAATATTTGCAGCTGCGGAGTTTTACATTTTTAAATAAAATGGATGAAGTTCCTCTTTAAGCTGAAGCTGAGCTTTCATTTCTAAGGCCTCATTCACACGAGGCGGATCCATTTCAGCGGAGTCCTCCAGCTCAGAAGGGGAATCGCTCCATTGATAGCCACTGAGCCGGCGGGTGACAGGTCTGTCTCTGCTCACTGAGTGGGGAGGGGCCTGTCAGAGCGCAGCTGATTCCTATAGAGAGATCCGAGGAAAACAGACAGCATGTCCATTTTAATCAGATCTCATCCGATCCGCCAAGATGGATAGTGAACGTAACGCCATACGTCTGTCTTGAGCGGATCGGATGGCAGGCAGGTTTCAGTGGACAAATCTCCGCTGACACCCGCCTGCCCATAGGAGTCAATGGTTGGCCCGCTCGGATCCGCCTGAAAAACGGACAGGTGCATCTGAGCGGGTTTGCCGTGTGAAAGGCCTCCAAGATGAGAAATAAGAGGGAATTTATACATTAGAGAGGCTCGTCCACTTTAACCTCTTGATTTGCCCCCTTCATGATCAGGCAATTTTTTGCTTTTTTGGCACTGTTACTTTACCTGACAGACGACTGCAACACTGTACCCCAATAAAATTTGTCCTTTTGTCCCATAAATAGAGCCCTTTTGGTGGTATTTGTGTCTTTGTCCTCCTCACCTGGTTGCCCCCACACACACTTGCCACCATCTGAACCAAATAAGTTTATCTTGGTCTCATCAGACCACAGGCAAGGCCCTCTTTAACCACTTCAAAACTGGCCACTGTATATAAACGTCCTGGACTTTGGGGGGAAAATCTGAATAATGCCTGTAGCTACAGACATCATTCAGATATCATTCTTTTCAGCCAGCGATTCTGTGCACGATAAGAATGATCATAGCAGCAGTTCCACCGCTTGATCGTTCTTATAGGCGACAGGAGGGGACGTCCCCCCCCTCCTGCCGCCATCCGGTGCTTCTCCGGGCTCTCCCGTGCCATCGGGTGCCCGGAGAACGAATCGGACGGCGCCGGATGAGGACGATAGAGATGACTCTCTATGACCGGCGGAGGCCCAGGCGCGATGTTATGACGTCACGCCCGGGATCCCGGAAATTACCGAAGCCGCGATCGCGGCTGTCAGCATGAGATCGGTGAATTTTTTTTTCCCGATCTCATGCTTTCCAGCCTGGAGGAGAGATGTGGGGTTTTACTGACCCCACATCTCTCCATAAAGAGGACCTGTCACATAGATTCCTATTACAAGGGATGTTTACATTCCTTGTAATAGGAATAAAAGTAATTAAAAAAAAATGTAAAAACAAGTGTAAAAATAAAAAAAAAATTAAGTAAAATAAAAAATAAAATAATAAAGAAAAAATTTAAAACGCCCCTGTCCCCGTTAGCTTGCGATCAGAAGCGAACGCACACGTAAGCCCCGCCCACATATGTAAACGCCGCTCAAACCATACATGTGAGGTATCGCCGCGTGCGGTATAGCGTGTGCAAAAATTCTAGCACTAGACCTCCTCTGTAACGCTAAACTGGTAACCTGTAAAAAATTTTAAAGCGTTGCCTATGGAGATTTTTAAGTTATGAAGTTTGGCGCCATTCCATGATTGTGTGCAATTTTAAAGCGTGACATGTTAGGTATCTATTTACTTGACTTAACATTATCTTTCACATTATACAAAAAAATTGGGCTAACTTTACTGTTTTGTTATTTTTTAATTCATGAAACCGTTTTTTTTTCCAAAAAAAAGGCGTTTGAAAAATTATTGCGCAAATACTGTGCGAAATAAAACATTGCAATGAGCGCCCTTTTATTCCCTAGGGTGTCTGCTAAAAAAACATATATAATGTTTGGAGGTTCTGAGTAATTTTCTAGCAAAAAAAATGATGATTTTTACATGTAGGAGAGAACTGCCAGAATAGGCCCGGTATTGAGGTGGTTAAGGCAGAGCAAAAGAGGCAGCTGCCCTGGGCCCTGTCATTGTTGTGGGGCCCAACCAGTGTCCTCATACTTGCCAACTATCCCAGGTTAAATTCCCTCGTCCCTTGGGGTTTTAGTCCCATGCTGTGTCCTGATATCGCAGTGTGAAGTTCTGTTACCAATGCTGCCCAGCTCTGCCCTATTGTTGTGTACAGATGACTCACCTGCAGACCCCGTGTTTACATGTAAATACTGGCATTGATATGTAAATAGTGGCAGCATTCATATGTAAATAGAGGCGGTATTCATATGTATATCATGCCCCCCTGAGGTCATATCCACCATCACCTATACTGAATGCTGCCCACTGGGGAGATAAAGGGGCATACTTGAAAGTCCTTCCTACAACTGTGGTCATTAAGCTTACCATCAGCTTGTTCTGCAAAGGTAAGCAAATTAGTGGGGGGTGGGTAGTGTGGGGTGTGAAGAGGTAGGCAGAGAAGGAATTGCTGTTTGGGGTGCACAGGTGAGCAAGGAGGGGATGTATAGAGGTAAGGAAGGTGGGTGGAAAGATGAGCAGAGGAGGCAGGTAGAGTTAAAGGGGGGGGATTGGAGTGGAGAGGATGGGGGAGGTTTGGGGTGCAGAGGTTAGCAGGGGTTTTAGGGTGCAAAGATGTACTGACAGGGTGGATAAAGATGCAGGTCATGTGTAGGGCAGCCCATTCATTTCAATGTGCTGCTCTATGCGCTACACATGCGGAAGAAAGTCCCAAACCATTTTTCGAAATCACACGGTGCCAAGGCACATGTCAGCAGATGTGTTAGGATGTCATTAACAATTAATGGCACTGCTGTATATCTGCTAAAGGGCAGCACGTTTCTGTGGTGTCAGGAAAGCGATTTTGCATGCGTTCCCGACACACACAATGTGAACGCAGGCTAAATGTCTCAGTTACATTGGCGGTCAGTGTAAATATTCTCTGTACATTGGTGCTTCTGTAGAATCCTTTCATTCACACTAGCAGCCAGTGTGAAGGTCCCCCTTACATTGGTGATCAGTGTAAATCCCTCCTTACATTGGTGGTTACTGTGAATGCTTCTATTACATTAGTGGACAGTGTAAACCCCTATTACATTGGTGGCCGTTTATTGGTAAAAATAAGTGTGAAATGCAAGACTCCGGTGGGTGTAACAAGATGTCCACTTGCCACCTTCTCACTGTATCCTTACTGTGGACGAGTGCGGGGTGTACCAAGATGGTGGTGACGGAACATCACTTCCATTACAAAATCTGATGGGTCACCAAATCTGACGAAACATTGGGTACTGCACTGTAGGGGGAGGCAGAGAGCACAGCACATACTGTGCAAGACACCTCTCCCTTGCTTTCACTTTCAGTTTAAACACAGTGGGATCGAGCTCCTGCACAGTCGTTTTACCCATCAGCTGAGGATCGGGGAGCTCTGTCCCATATGCAGCCACCGCTCCAACAATTCAGACGGGGGGGCACACGGGCTCCCTGCAGCATGGGGCCCAGTCGCAATGGTGACTTCTGCGACCCCTATACATCCCTGGATGGAGGGGGTCTGCACGGAGGGGGTTCTGCACTGTTGGGGGGTCTATACTGATGGAGGGGGTCTGCACTGAGGGAGTGTCTATACTAATGGAGGGGACATACTAAAAGGAATGACAGAATGGAATGCCCATAGACTTTAACAGGGAGATGGAATGCCCATAGAGAGTAATGGAACAAAGTGGAATACCCATAGAGAATAATGGGGAAAAAAAATCTATTTCTGACAGACTCTTTAGACATATCATCAATTTCTTTTTTTAAAACCTACTTTTAAATATCAGTGGCCATGTTTAATATTGAGATTAGGTGGGATTATTGTTGTTTTTTATGGCATAACAAAGGTGAATGACAGAAGGGAATGTCCATAGAGTATAATGGGAAGTAAACTGGGAAGTAAAATCTAAACTCATTTGCAGGCAAATCTGAGGAACATAGCAATTTATCCTTTACCACAGCTGTTCTTCAAGTAGAGTAGCAGATTATAAGATTGAGATTATTTGGGATTACAGCTGTTTTCTACGGAATGAAAGATAAATAATAGAAAGGAATGCCCATAGAGTATAATGGGAAGCAAGATGTGACCTGGAGTCAGAACCATTGGTCATATCAGATCAATCTTTAGCAGACATACTCTCTATGTTCAGAGGTGATGTTCAAAATTGAGATGAAGCAGGATTATTATTGTTTTCTATGGAATGAAAAAATATGGCAGAATGGAATGCCCATAGAGTATAATGGGAAGCAAGATGTGACCTGGAGTCAGAACCATTGGTCATATCAGATCAATCTTTAGCAGACATACTCTCTATGTTCAGAGGTGATGTCCAAATATCACATTAAGTGGGATTATTATTGTTTTCTATGGAATGACCAACATATGACAGAAGGGAATGCCCATAGAGTATAATGGGAAGTAAAATCTAAACTAATTTGCAGGCAAATCTGAGGAACATAGCAATTTATCCTTTACCACAGCTGTTCTTCAAGTAGAGTAGCAGATTATAAGATTGAGATTATTTGGGATTACAGCTGTTTTCTATGGAATGACAAACATATGACAGAAAGGAATGCCCATAGAGTATAATGGGAAGCAAGATGTGACCTGGAGACAGAACCATTGGTCATATCAGATCAATCTTTAGCAGACATACTCCCTATGTCCAGTGATGATGTTCAAATTTGACATTAAGTGGGAATATTAATGTTTTCTATGGAATGACCAACATATGACAGAATGGAATGCCCATAGAGTATAATGGGAAGCAAGATGTGACCTGGAGTCAGAACCATTGATCATATCAGATCAGTCTTTAGCAGACATACTCTCTATGTTCAGAGGTGATGTCCAAATTTCACATTAAGTGGGATTATTATTGTTTTCTATGGAATGACAAACATATGACAGAATGGAATGCCCATAGAGTATAATGGGAAGCAAGATGTGACCTGGAGTCAGAACCATTGGTCATATCAGATCAGTCTTTAGCAGACATACTCTCTATGTTCAGAGGTGATGTCCAAATTTCACATTAAGTGGGATTATTATTGTTTTCTATGGAATGACAAACATATGACAGAATGGAATGCCCATAGAGTATAATGGGAAGCAAGATGTGACCTGGAGTCAGAACCATTGGTCATATCAGATCAATCGTTAGCAGACATATTCTCTATGTTCAGTGATGATGTTCAAAATTGAGATGAAGCAGGATTATTATTGTTTTCTATGGAATGACAAACATATGACAGAATGGAATGCCCATAGAGTATAATGGGAAGTAAAAGCTAAACTCATTTGCAGGCAAATCTGAGAGACATAGCAATGTATCCTTTACCACAGCTGTTCTTCAAGTAGAGTAGCAGATTATAAGATTGAGATTATTTGGGATTACAGCTGTTTTCTATGGAATGACAAACATATGACAGAATGGAATGCCCATAGAGTATAATGGGAAGCAAGATGTGACCTGGAGTCAGAACCATTGGTCATATCAGATCAATCTTTAGCAGACATACTCTCTATGTTCAGAGGTGATGTCCAAATTTCACATTAAGAGGGATTATTATTGTTTTCTATGGAATGACAAACATATGACAGAATGGAATGCCCATAGAGTATAATGGGAAGCAAGATGTGACCTGGACTCAGAACCATTGGTCATATCAGATCAATCTTTAGCAGACATACTCTCTATGTTCAGTGATGATGTTCAAAATTGAGATGAAGCAGGATTATTATTGTTTTCTATGGAATGACAAACATATGACAGAATGGAATGCCCATAGAGTATAATGGGAAGCAAGATGTGACCTGGAGTTAGAACCATTGGTCATATCAGATCAATCTTTAGCATATATATATGTGTGTGCGTTAACCACTTACCCATTGGGCACTTAACACCTAAACCCCCTTCCTAACCAGACTAATTTTCATCTTTCGGTGCTCTCAAATATTGAATGACAATTACTCAGTCATGCAACACTGTACTGTACACATATGAAATTGTTATTTTTTTTTACACACAGATGAAGCTTTCTTTTAGTGGTATTTAATCACCACTGGGTTTTTCTATTTTTTGCACTATAAAATAGAAAAAAAAGATAGAAAATTCTATAAAAAAAATGTATTTTTTTTGTTTCTGTTATAAAATTTTGATAGCAATTTTTCTTCATAAATTTTGGCACAAATTTATACTGCTGCATATCTTTGGTAAAAATAAACCTAATCGGTGTATATAATTAGGTCTGTGTGAAAGTTATGGAGTACACAAGCTATGGTACCAATCTCTAAAAATTTATCACACCTAATGTACTGATAGCCTATCTCATTTCTTGAGAACCTAACAAGCCAAGACAGTATCAATACCCCCGAAATGACCCATTTTTGGAAAATAGACAGTCCAAGATATTTAGTAAAAGGCATGGTGAGTTTTTAGAAGTTGTAAATTTTTCCCAAAATTCTTTGTAAAATCAAGGTTGGTTTTTTTTTTAGTTTTTTTTTTCACAAAATTACACTGTTAGCAGGTTATTTATCAAACACAGCATATGCATACCACAAATAACACACCAAAAATAAATTCTGCTACTCTTTCTGAGTATGATGATACCACATGTGTGAGACTTTTACACAGCGTGACCACATACAGAGGCCCAACATGCAGGGAGCACCTTCAGGCATTATAGGAGCATAAATTACTCATAATTTCCTGACTACCTCTTGCACTTTTAAAGGCCCTGGAGCACCAGGACAATGGAAATGCCCCAAAAATAACCCCAATTTTGAAAGAAAACACCGCAATGTATATTCTAGGAGGCATAATAAGTCTTTTGACCATGCCATTTTTTTTTGAAAATTTGGAAAGAACATGAAAACACATTTTTTAATTTTTTTTAACAAAGTTGTCCATTTATACAATATTTCTAACACATAGCATGTACATAGCAAAAATAACGCCACAGATTGTCCTACTCCTCCTGAGTATGGCGATACCACATGTGGGAGATTTTTCCACAGCCTGGCCACATACAGAGGCCCAACATGCAGGGAGCACTGTCAGGTGTTCTAGGGGCATACATTTCAAATCTAATTTGACTATCTATTACACTTTTGGGAGGCACTGTAGTGGCATGGATAAGAACTGATGTGGCATGGATGAGCATGAATGGGGATGGATGAGCCGTGGATGGGGATGACTGAGCATGGTTGAGCCATGAATGTGGATGCCTGAGCATGGATGGGATGACTGGGCATGAATGGGTATGGCTGGTTAGGGCTGTGTATGGCTGAGTGTGGATGGGATGGCTTAGTAAGGCTGAGTATGGTTGGGTATTGCTGGGTATGGCTGAGTATGTATGGGGGTGGATCGGATGCCTGAGCGTGGATGGGTGGCTGAATGCTGCTGCAATGGGCACAGAGCAGCGCTGTGGGAACTACAGATCCAGCCCACAGCGCTGCTGCACCCGATCTCTCCCCTCTCCGTTCACACTGTGCCGATCGGTACATAGAGGGGATACAGAAACCGGACATGACGCCGGTTTGTTTACAAGTTATTGCTCTGTCATTTGTCGGAGCAATCACGTGGTAAACGGCTGCTGTCAGCCGTGATCCGTGATGCGCCGGGCCCGGTCATGGATACTCCTGTGTGTGCACCTGCGATTCTGGGAGGACATCATAGTAGGCCCTCCCTGAGTTATTGAGCCACACTGTAGCCATCATTTTGCAATAGTGAGTTTGTTAAAGGGTTATACTCTATTATACATTATACTCTATGGGCATTCCATTCTGTCATATGTTTGTCATTCCACAGAAAACAGTAATAATCCCACTTAATGTCAAATTTGAACATCATCACTGGACATAGAGAGTATGTCTGCTAAAGATTGATCTGATATGACCAATGGTTCTGACTCCAGGTCACATCTTGCTTCCCATTATACTCTATGGACATTCCATTCTGTCATATGTTTGTCATTCCATAGAAAACAGCTGTAATCCCAAATAATCTCAATTTTATAATCTGCTACTCTACTTGAAGAACAGCTGTGGTAAAGGATAAATTGCTATGTCTCTCAGATTTGCCTGCAAATGAGTTTAGATTTTATTTCCCATTATACTCTATGGGCATTCCATTCTGTCATATGTTTGTCGTTCCATAAAAAACAATAATAATCCTGCTTCATCTCAAATTTGAACATCATCACTGAACATAGAGAGTATGTCTGCTAAAGATTGATCTAAATTGACCAATGGTTCTGACTCCAGGTCACATCTTGCTTCCCATTATATTCTATGGGCATTCCCTTCTGTCATATGTTGGTCATTCCATAGAAAACATTAATATTCCCACATAATGTCAAATTTGAACATCATCACTGGACATAGAGAGTATGTCTGCTAAAGATTGATCTGATATGACCAATGGTTCTTACTCCAGGTCACATCTTGCTTCCCATAATACTCTATGGGCATTCCATTCTGTCATATGTTTGTCATTCCATAGAAAACAGCTGTAATCCCAAATAATCTCAATCTTATAATCTGCTACTCTACTTGAAGAACAGCTGTGGTAAAGGATACATTGCTATGTCTCTCAGATTTGCCTGCAAATGAGTTTAGCTTTTACTTCCCATTATACTCTATGGGCATTCCATTCTGTCATATGTTTGTCATTACATAGAAAACAATAATAATCCTGCTTCATCTCAAATCTGAACATCATCACTGAACATAGAGAGTATGTCTGCTAAAGATTGATCTGATATGACCAATGGTTTTGACTCCAGGTCACATCTTGCTTCCCATTATACTCAATGGGCATTCCATTCTGCCATATGTTTGTCATTACATAGAAAACAATAATAATCCTGCTTCATCTCAAATTTGAACATCATCACTGAACATAGAGAGTATGTCTGCTAAAGATTGATCGGATATGACCAATGGTTCTGACTCCAGGTCACATCTTGCTTCCCATTATACTCTATGGGCATTCCATTCTGTCAATGTTTGTCATTCTATAGAAAACAGCTGTAATCCCAAATAATCTCAATCTTATAATCTGCTACTCTACTTGAAGAACAGCTGTGGTAAAGGAAAAATTGCTATGTTCCTCAGATTTGCCTGCAAATGAGTTTAGATTTTACTTCCCATTATACTCTATGGGCATTCCATTCTGCCATATGTTTGTCATTCCATAGAAAACAATAATAATCCTGCTTCATCTCAATTTTGAACATCATCACTGAACATAGAGAATATGTCTGCTAAAGATTGATCTGATATGACCAATGGTTCTGACTCCAGGTGACATCTTGCTTCCCATTATACTCTATGGGCATTCCATTCTGCCATATGTTTGTCATTCCATAGAAAACAATAATAATCCTGCTTCATCTCAATTTTGAACATCATCACTGAACATAGAGAATATGTCTGCTAAAGATTGATCTGATATAACCAATGGTTCTGACTCCAGGTCACATCTTGCTTCCCATTATACTCTATGGGCATTCCTTTCTATTATTTATCTGTCATTCTGTAGAAAACAGCTGTAATCCCAAATAATCTCAATCTTATCATCTGCTACTCTACTTGAAGAACAGGTGTGGTAAAGGATAAATTGCTATGTCTCTCAGATTTGCCTGCAAATGAGTTTAGATTTTACTTCCCATTATACTCTATGGGCATTCCATTCTGTCATTTGTTGGTCATTCCATAGAAAACATTAATATTCCCACTTAATGTCAAATTTGAACATCATCACTGGACATAGAGAGTATGTCTGCTAAAGATTGATCTGATATGACCAATGGTTCTGACTCCAGGTGACATCTTGCTTCCCATTATACTCTATGGGCCTTCCATTCTGTCATATGTTTGTCATTCCATAGAAAACAATAATAATCCCACTTAATGTGAAATTTGGACATCACCTCTGAACATAGAGAGTATGTCTGCTAAAGATTGATCTGATATGACCAATGGTTCTGACTCCAGGTCACATCTTGCTTCCCATTATACTCTATGGGCATTCCATTCTGCCATATGTTTGTCATTACATAGAAAACAATAATAATCCTGCTTCATCTCAAATTTGAACATCATCACTGAACATAGAGAGTATGTCTGCTAAAGATTGATCGGATATGACCAATGGTTCTGACTCCAGGTCACATTTTGCTTCCCATTATACTCTATGGGCATTCCATTCTGTCAATGTTTGTCATTCTATAGAAAACAGCTGTAATCCCAAATAATCTCAATCTTATAATCTGCTACTCTACTTGAAGAACAGCTGTGGTAAAGGAAAAATTGCTATGTTCCTCAGATTTGCCTGCAAATGAGTTTAGATTTTACTTCCCATTATACTCTATGGGCATTCCATTCTGTCATATGTTTGTCATTCCATAGAAAACATTAATATCCCCACTTAATGTCAAATTTGAACATCATCACTGGACATAGAGAGTATTTCTGCTGAAGATTGATCTGTTATGACCTATGGTTCTGACTCCAGGTCACATCTTGCTTCCCATTATACTCTATGGGCATTCCATTCTGTCATATGTTTGTCATTCCATAGAAAACAATAATAATCCCACTTAATGTGAAATTTGGACATCACCTCTGAACATAGAGAGTATGTCTGCTCAAGATTGATCTGATATGATCAAAGGTTCTGACTCCAGGTCACATCTTGCTTCCCATTAT
Source organism: Aquarana catesbeiana (assembly GCF_042186555.1). Lineage (NCBI taxonomy): Eukaryota > Metazoa > Chordata > Amphibia > Anura > Ranidae > Aquarana > Aquarana catesbeiana. Next base: position 795,269,095 of record NC_133325.1, read on the forward strand.
ACTCTATGGGCATTCCATTCTGTCATATGTTTGTCATTCCATAGAAAACAGCTGTAATCCCAAATAATCTCAATCTTATAATCTGATACTCTACTTGAAGAACAGCTGTGGTAAAGGATAGATTGCTATGTTCCTCAGATTTGCCTGCAAATGAGTTTAGCTTTTACTTCCCATTATACTCTATGGGCATTCCATTCTGTCATATGTTTGTCATTCCATAGAAAACAGCTGTAATCCCAAATAATCTCAATCTTATAATCTGATACTCTACTTGAAGAACAGCTGTGGTAAAGGATAGATTGCTATGTTCCTCAGATTTGCCTGCAAATGAGTTTAGCTTTTACTTCCCATTATACTCTATGGGCATTCCATTCTGTCATATGTTTGTCATTCCATAGAAAACAATAATAATCCTGCTTCATCTCAAATTTGAACATCATCACTGAACATAGAGAGTATGTCTGCTAAAGATTGATCTGATATGATCAATGGTTCTGACTCCAGGTCACATCTTGCTTCCCATTATACTCTATGGGCATTCCCTTCTGTCATATATTGGTCATTCCATAGAAAACATTAATATTCCCACCTAATATAACATTTGAACATCATCACTGAACATAGAGAGTATGTCTGCTAAAGATTGATCTGATATGACCAATGGTTCTGACTCCAGGTCACATTTTGCTTCCCATTATACTCTATGGGCCATCCATTCTGTCATATGTTTGTCATTCCATAGAAAACAATAATAATCCCACTTAATGTGAAATTTGGACATCACCTCTGAACATAGAGAGTATGTCTGCTAAATATTGATCTGATATGGCCAATGGTTCTGACTCCAGGTCACATCTTGCTTCCCATTATACTCTATGGGCATTCCATTCTGCCATATGTTTGTCATTCCATAGAAAACATTAATAATCCTGCTTCATCTCAATTTTGAACATCATCACTGAACATAGAGAATATGTCTGCTAAAGATTGATCTGATATAACCAATGGTTCTGACTCCAGGTCACATCTTGCGTCCCATTATACTCTATGGGCATTCCTTTCTATTATTTATCTGTCATTCTGTAGAAAACAGCTGTAATCCCAAATAATCTCAATCTTATCATCTGCTACTCTACTTGAAGAACAGCTGTGGTAAAGGATAAATTGCTATGTCTCTCAGATTTGCCTGCAAATGAGTTTAGATTTTACTTCCCATTATACTCTATGGGCATTCCATTCTGTCATATGTTTGTCATTCCATAGAAAACAATAATAATCCCACTTAATGTGAAATTTGGACATCACCTCTGAACATAGAGAGTATGTCTGCTAAATATTGATCTGATATGACCAATGGTTCTGACTCCAGGTCACATCTTGCTTCCCATTATACTCTATGGGCATTCCATTCTGCCATATGTTTGTCATTCCATAGAAAACATTAATAATCCTGCTTCATCTCAATTTTGAACATCATCACTGAACATAGAGAATATGTCTGCTAAAGATTGATCTGATATAACCAATGGTTCTGACTCCAGGTCACATCTTGCTTCCCATTATACTCTATGGGCATTCCTTTCTATTATTTATCTGTCATTCTGTAGAAAACAGCTGTAATCCCAAATAATCTCAATCTTATCATCTGCTACTCTACTTGAAGAACAGCTGTGGTAAAGGATAAATTGCTATGTCTCTCAGATTTGCCTGCAAATGAGTTTAGATTTTACTTCCCATTATACTCTATGGGCATTCCATTCTGTCATATGTTTGTCATTACATAGAAAACAATAATAATCCTGCTTCATCTCAAATTTGAACATCATCACTGAACATAGAGAATATGTCTGCTAAAGATTGATCGGATATGACCAATGGTTCTGACTCCAGGTCACATTTTGCTTCCCATTATACTCTATGGGCATTCCATTCTGTCAATGTTTGTCATTCTATAGAAAACAGCTGTAATCCCAAATAATCTCAATCTTATAATCTGCTACTCTACTTGAAGAACAGCTGTGGTAAAGGAAAAATTGCTATGTTCCTCAGATTTGCCTGCAAATGAGTTTAGATTTTACTTCCCATTATACTCTATGGGCATTCCATTCTGTCATATGTTTGTCATTCCATAGAAAACATTAATATCCCCACTTAATGTCAAATTTGAACATCATCACTGGACATAGAGAGTATTTCTGCTGAAGATTGATCTGTTATGACCTATGGTTCTGACTCCAGGTCACATCTTGCTTCCCATTATACTCTATGGGCATTCCATTCTGTCATATGTTTGTCATTCCATAGAAAACAATAATAATCCCACTTAATGTGAAATTTGGACATCACCTCTGAACATAGAGAGTATGTCTGCTCAAGATTGATCTGATATGATCAAAGGTTCTGACTCCAGGTCACATCTTGCTTCCCATTATACTCTACGGGCATTCCATTCTGTCATATGTTTGTCATTAATAGAAAACAGCTGTAATCCCAAATAATCTCAATCTTATAATCTTCTACTCTACTTGAAGAACAGCTGTGGTAAAGGATAGATTGCTATGTTCCTCAGATTTGCCTGCAAATGAGTTTAGCTTTTACTTCCCATTATACTCTATGGGCATTCCATTCTGTCATATGTTTGTCATTCCATAGAAAACAATAATAATCCTGCTTCATCTCAATTTTGAACATCATCACTGAACATAGAGAATATGTCTGCTAAAGATTGATCTGATATGACCAATGGTTCTGACTCCAGGTCACATTTTGCTTCCCATTATACTCTATGGGCCATCCATTCTGTCATATGTTTGTCATTCCATAGAAAACAATAATAATCCCACTTAATGTGAAATTTGGACATCACCTCTGAACATAGAGAGTATGTCTGCTAAATATTGATCTGATATGACCAATGGTTCTGACTCCAGGTCACATCTTGCTTTCCATTATACTCTATGGGCATTCCATTCTGCCATATCTTTTGTCATTCCATAGAAAACAGCTGTAATCCCAAATAATCTCAATCTTATAATCTGCTACTCTACTTGAAGAACAGCTGTGGGAAAGGTGGAATTGCTATGTCTCTCAGATTTGCCTGCAAATGAGTTTAGATTTTACTTCCCAGTTTACTTCCCATTATACTCTATGGACATTCCCTTTTGTCATTCACCTTTGTTATGCCATAAAAAACAACAATAATCCCAACTAATCTCAATATTAAACATGGCCACTGATATTTAAAAGTAGGTTTTAAAAAAATAAATTGATGATATGTCTAAAGAGTCTGTCAGAAATAGATTTTTTTTTCCTTTATTCTCTATGGGCATTCCATCTCCCTGTTAAAGTCTATGGGCATTCCATTCTGTCATTCCTTTTAGTATGTCCCTAATGGAGGGGGGTCTGCACTGAGGGAGTGTCTATACTGATGAAGGGGGCCTGCACTAAGGGGGTTTATACTGATGGAGGGGGGTTTGCACTAAGGGGGTGTCTATACTGAAGGAGGGGGCACTGCACTGAGGGGGGTGTCTATACTGAAGGAGGAGGTCTGCACTTAGTGGGGGTCTATGCTGAGGAAGGGGGGTCTGTACTGAGTGGGGTCTGTACTTAGTGGGGGGTCTGTACTGAGGAAGGGGGTCTGTACATAGTGGGGGGGTCTATACTGAGAGAGGGGGAGGCCTGTACTGAGGGGGTGTCTGTACTGAGGAAGGGGGTCTATACTGTGGGAGGGGGTCCGTACTGAGGAAGGGGGATCTATAATGTGGGAGAGGTCTGTACATAGTGGGGGGGGTCTATACTGAGAGAGGGGGGTCTGTAGTTAGTGGAGGGGAGCCTGTAGTTAGTGGAGGCGGGTCTGTACTGAGGAATGGGGGTCCGTACTGAGGGGGTCTGTACTCAGTGGGGGGTCTGTACTGAGGAAGGGGGGTCTGTACTTAGTGGGGGGGTCTGTACTGAGGAAGAGGGGTCTGTACTGAGGGAGGGGGATCTATACTGTGGGAGAGGTCTGTACATAGTGGGGGGTCTATACTGAGAGAGGAGGGTCTGTAGTTAGTGGAGGGGGGCCTGTACTGAGGAAGGGGGATCTATAATGTAGGAGCGGTCTGTACTTAGTGGGGGTTCTATACTGAGAGAAGGGGGTCTGTAGTTAGGGGGGAGGGGGGTGACACCAATTCTTCACGGTCAGGGGGACACCACTGCCTGTATAGGTCCTACTCTAATCAATGTGTATGACAGCGATTGACTCCCAGCCTTACCCTCAAGCTAAATGACAAGATCGATAATGTGATCTGCTTCTCCTATTATAATCCAGTCCCCCAGACACAGCCATCTGTAATTGTATTTTTGATGTATTGTTAGAATGATGTTAGCACTCCCGTACAGATCCACACATTGTGATTTTGGCAGTTCATCATGTAAATTGCGTTCCATCTCGTATGCTAAAACCCTGTATAACGATAAATGCTCCCCCCTATCCGTTCTCCACACTCTACTTATCTACATTATGGGTGACAGAGCTGCCATACTTTGTCCCGCGCAGGCACACTGCGGCGGTTGGAGTATTTGACGGATCTGACGGGGGTTGTTTATCTGTCTGGTGCGCGCGCGCATGGGCAGTGCAGCCAAAGCGTCAATAACTCCTGCCGGAAATGACGTGGTTGGAGTTTTTGACGAGTTGGATAATTTGACAGAACACCGGTCTGGTCTCATCAGTAGTGACAGAGCCGAGCTTATATAGAAGAGGGGGCGGGGTTATGTACAGAGGAGAGGCGTAGCTATGTAATACAGTGAAGGGACTTTTACACCGATGGGCTGTATTAGACCGTCTACTCCGGGGGGCGTTCCCTGTCACCTGGCACCGGATCAATTGGCTCAGTGTCAGCTGTCATGCAATTTTTCTTTGCAGGGTGGAGCGATGGGCAGCGACTAGTAATGTCTGATACACATAGTACATGTATCTGCCCAGTGTCCTGCCTTAAAGCGGACCTTCAGTCATTTTTTCATCTTTCCATCTATTAAATCTTCTGCTCTTGTTGTTTTAACTTTGGATAGTAAAACATTTTTCTTCTGCCAGTAAATCCCTTATACAGCCCACTTCCTGTTTCTTGTCTGGTCATTAGCCAAGCTTATGACATCATGCACAGCTTTCTCTCTCACTCTCCTGAGAGTTTGCCAGGAAGGGAGGAGGATGAGTCATAAGAGGGCCAATGAGAGCTGCAGGGCTGCAGAGTTGGAGGTGTGCCTCTGTGTGTCTGTGTAAATCCAGGAAGTGAACAGGCAGCAGCTTCAGCTGCCCACAGTTAAAATGGTTGCAGTCAAACTCAGTGGAGGGAGATTTCTGCAGCATATTTGGCAAGTACAGAATCATAATATACATAAAATAATATGCAAAGTGGTTGGAGGGAAGCTTCAGAATACATGTACTGTGTGTATCAGACATTACCATACTTACCAACTGTCCCGAATTTCCCAGGACATTCCCGGGATTTAGACCCTTTTCCCAGATTTTGCGATTCACGGGAAATGTCCTGGGTAATACTTGTATTCCTAAATTTTCACCACCGCTATAGGTCCGTGGCCGGTGGAGACAATGCCTCCACCGGCCGCCATTTTCCTGAAGACTAGAACAAGAGGCCTGGGTGGCTGCCAATAGAGATTGAGCTGCGGCACCGCCCACCTCCCGCCACGCTGCCGGTCTGTCTGTGACCACCTGATGTGGGAAGGGCCTATTATGTTCCACTGACTGCCTGTGCGATCTGTTTTTCTGTAATGGTGGCGGAGAGGGTCTCCGCTGCTGGAGGACACCTAACAACAGGTATCCCAAACAGGAGGAGACAGAGAAAGATAGGGGCTAACCGAATGGCAGGGAACACTAATGATCAAGTATCAAAATGTAATGATTTATTGGTATATTTAAAACATGGAGGTAAATAGACCAATGACAAACTAGCCCTGGATCGGGATGGTGACGAGCCACAGTGGGCTGATTAAAAACAACCACAGATAGGGGGGACAAGACAACATGTAACAGAAATTGAACAGAAACGTCCGGACGCCAGGTAGATTGGTGTCAGTCTAACCCCCCGCAATGGGATAGAGTATCCAGCAAATGCTGAGTTAAGGGTAGACTATCACCAACCCCCCTGGGGGCTCGAGCCAGCAGAGGAAAAAGGGAACTGGGATGGAAGGATGGGGGTCAGACAAAGTCCTGTAAAGGCTTTGTGTGGGTATGGCCCCTTAAAGCAAGTTGATTACTGAAACTGCTGAAAAGTCCACAGGGGAGACAAAGTCCATCAGTACATGCAAAGTCCTATACATGGGTATAAATATACATCCTGCGTACGATGAAACTTTCTGGATGAATCCCCAATGAAAAGTAGTGATACTGCGGTAAGCATACACAGTTGCGGTACTGGCACAGTATCAGAGTGTTAGCAGAGGTAATACATTACCGCTCCCAATGACGAGTGATACCGTCAGTCTATGAGATATACTTCTCTTGGGCGGTGCACCTTCATCCATTTATTCATCTCCCGGGAAATCAATGAACCATCGGGGGGATATTGCATAAAGAAGTACTGTATTGCGGAGCTAGAAGGCTATTGCTTCCACACTAGTCCCACAGACATCTAGTAAGGTCCACAGGAGGACACAACGGATTGCCTCCTTCCATTCGCCGTGAACCAGCGATCGTAGCCCTTCCCTCAGTGCGCAGGCTGACAAGCACCATGGGGGATGTTGCTGTAGCGTGGCGTCCGGGCGGAAGTGATGTCAACACGTTTCACAATAAACAATGTGTAGCTTCATCTGGACATCAGCTAATGAGAGGGGGCTTTACTGGGGGGACACCTGATGAGAGGGGGGCTCCACTGGGGGGACACCTGATGAGAGGGGGGCTCCACTGGGGGATGCCTGATGTATGGAGGGACTCCGCTGGGAATACCTGGTGTAAGGAGGGACTCCGCTGGGAATGCCTGGTGTAAGGAGGGACTCCGCTGGAAATGCCTGGTGTAAGAAGGGACTCAGCTGGGAATGCCTGGTGTAAGGAGGGACTGCACTGGGATTGCCTGGTGTAAGGAGGGACTCCACTGGGAATGCCTGGTGTAAGGAGGGACTGCGCTGGGATTACCTGGTATAAAGAGGGACTGCGCTGGGAATGCCTGGTGTAAGAAGGGACTCCGCTTGGAATGCCTGGTGTAAGGAGGGACTCCGCTGGGAATGCCTGGTGTAAGGAGGGGCTCTGCTGGGAATGCCTGGTGTAAGGAGGGACTCTGCTGGGATTGCCTGGTGTAAGGAGGGACTCTGCTGGGAATGCCTGATGTAAGGAAGGACTCCGCTGGGAATGCCTGGTGTAAGGAGGAACTCTGCTGGGATTGCCTGGTGTAAGGAGGGACTGCGCTGGGATTGCCTGGTGTAAGAAGGGACTGCGCTGGGAATGCCTGGTGTAAGGAGGGACTCCGCTGGGATTGCTTGGTGTAAGGAGGGACTGCGCTGGGATTGCCTGGTGTAAGGAGGGACTGCGCTGGGATTGCCTGGTGTAAGGAGGGACTGCGCTGGGATTGCCTGGTGTAAGGAGGGACTGCGCTGGGATTGCCTGGTGTAAGGAGGGACTGCGCTGGGATTGCCTGGTGTAAGGACGGACTCTGCTGGGGGCACCTGATGTAGGGACAGACTCTGCTGGGGGCACCTGATGTAAGGACGGACTCTGCTGGGGGCACCTGATGGCATCTGGTGGCAGGCAACGTGGCAGGTGACACGCTCAGGGGTCCCACTGATTCTGGATTATGTTGAGTTTAATTATTTCATTCTATATTAAAATGTAATAATAGTAATAATGCGCTTCAATTATCCTGACACCACAACAACCATGGTGCTGGGATGATTGAAGCGCTAACACCAGGTGTTTGGAGTATCTTTATCTGCTGATTTGTTAAACTCTGTAATACACATTTCTATTGTAGGATCTGGGCCTGCTGTTCCTCCATCCCTCTTTCCTTCCTCCTCTCTCCTTCCCTCCTTCTTTCTCTCTCCTTCCCTCTTTTCCCCTTTCTTTCTCCATCTCTCATTCATCTCAGACTCTAACCACACCCCATTAGAACCACGCCCACATAAGCCACACCCACCATTTCACGTAAACCATGCCTGTTTTTGGGCGCGATGCACACGTTTTCTTTTTTGCTATGTCACGCCTACAAACGCATGCCAGGCCCCCTAATTATAAGACTCCGCCTACAGCCAAAAAAGTTTCCCTATAATTTTTTTTACAATGTTGGCAACTATGCATTATTTGTCGCTCCCCATCGCTCCACCCTGCAAAGAAAAATTGCATTAGAAATGCGGATTAGCCAGCTGACACTGAGCCAATTGATCCGGTGACAGGGAACGCCCCCCGGAGTAGACAGTCATCCCATCGGCCCATCGGTGTAAAAGTCCCTTCACTGTATTACATAGCTATGCCTCTCCTCTGTACATAACCTGCCCCCTCTTCTATATAAGCTTGGCTCTGTCACTACTGATGAGACCAGACCGGTGTTCTGTCAAATTATCCAACTCGTCAAAAACTCCAAACACGTCATTTCCAGCAGGAGTTATTGACGCTTTGGCTGCACTGCCCACGCGCGCGCACCAGACAGATAAGCAACCCCTGTCATATCCGTCAAATACTCCAACTGCCGCAGTGCGCCTGCACGGGATGAAGTATGGCAGCTCTGTCACCCATATTGTAAATGCGTAGCGTGTGGAGAAAGGATACCGGGGAGCATTTATCGTTATACGGGGTTTTAGCATACGAGATGGAACGCAATTTACATGATGAACTGCCCAAATCACAATGTGTGGATCTGTATGGAAGTGCTAACATCATTCTAACAATACATCAAAAATACAATTACAGATGGCTGTGTCTGGGTGACTGGATTATAATAGGACAAGCAGATCACATTACCGTTCTTGTCATTTTAGCTTGAGGGTAAGACTGTGAGTCAATCGCTGTCATACACATTGATTAGAGTAGGACCTATACAGGCAGTGGTGCCCCCCTGAGCGTGAAGAATTGGTGTCACCCCCAATCCACTAACTACAGACCCCCTTCTCTCAGTATAGAACCCCCACTAAGTACAGACCGCTCCCACATTATAGATCACCCTTCTTTAGTACAGGCCCCCCTCTACTAACTACAGACCCTCCTCTCTCAGTATAGACCCCCCACTATGTACAGACCTCTCCCACAGTATAGATCCCCCCACTAAGTACAGACCCCCCTTCCTCAGTACAGACCCCCCCACTGAGTACAGACCCCCCTCAGTACAGACCCCCTCTTTCTCAGTATACACCCCCCACTAAGTACAGACCCCCTCCATCAGTATAGACACCCTCCTCAGTGCAGACCCCCCTCCTTCAGTATAGATACCCCCTCAGTGCAGACCCCCTCCATCAGTATAGACCCCCCTCAGTGCAGAGCCCCTCCATCAGTGCAGGCCCCCTCCATCAGTATAGACACCCCCCTCAGTTCAAACCCCCTCCATCAGCATAGGCCCCCTTAGTGCAGTCCCCCCTCCATCAGTATAGACCCCCTTTCAGTATAGACACCCCCTCAGTGCAGACCCCCCTCCATCATTATAGACCCCCCTTAGTGCAGACCCCCTCCATCAGTATAGACCCCCTCAGTGCAAACTCCCTCCATCAGCATAGACCCCCCCAACAGTGCAGATCCCCATCCGTGCAGACCCCTTCCATCCAGGGATGTATAGGGGTCGCAGAAGTCGCCATTGTGACTGGGCCCCATGCTGCAGGGAGCCCATGTGCCCCCCCCCCCCGCCTGAATTGTTAGAGCGGTGGCTGCATATGGGACCGAGCTCCCGGTTCTCAGCCAATGGGTAAAACGACAGTGCAGGAGCTCGATCCCATGGTGTTTAAACTGAAAATGAAAGCAAGGGAGAGGTGTCTTGTTGCACAGTGTGTGCTCTCTGCCTCCCCCTACATCGCAGTACCCGATGTTTCATCAGATTTTGTAATGGAAGTGACGTTCTGTCACCGCCATCTTGGTAAACCCCGCACTAGTCCACAGTAAGGATACAGTGAGAAGGCTACAAGTGGACATCTTGTTACACCCACTGGAGTCTTGCATTTCACACCTATTTTTACCAGCAAATGGCCACCAATGTAATGGGGGTTTACACTGACCACTAATGTAATAGAAGTATTCACAGTAACCACCAATGTAAGGAGGGATTTACACTGACCACCAATGTAAGGGGGACCTTCACACTGGCCACCAATGTAAGGGGGACATTCACACTGGCTGCTAGTGTGAATGAACTGATTCTACACCAAGCCCCAATGTACAGAGAATATTTACACTGACAGCCAATGTAACTAAGACATTTAGCCTGCGTTCACATTTGTGTGTGTCAGGAACGCATGCAAAATCACGTTCCTGACACCACAGAAACAGAAACATGTTTCCCTTTAGCAGATACACAGCAGTGCCATTAATTGTTAATGACACCCTAACACATCTGCTGACATGTGCCTTGGCACCGTGTGATTTTGAAAAATGGTTTGGGACTTTCTTCCGCATTTGTAGCGCATAGAGCAGCACATTGAAATGAATGGGCTGCCCTACACGTGACCTACAACTTTATCCACCCTGTCAGTACATCTTTGCATACTAAAACCCCCGCTAACCTCTGCACCCCAAACCTCCCCCATCCTCTCCACTCCAATCTCCCTCCCCTTTAACTCTACCTGCCTCCTCTGCTCATCTTTCCACCTACCTTTCTTACCTCTATACATCCCCTCCTTGCTCACCTGTGCACCCCAAACTGTAATTCCTTCTCTGCCTACCTCTGCACACCCCACACTACCCCCCCCCACCCCCCACTAATTTGCTTACCTTTGCAGAACAAGCTGATGTTAGGCTTAATGACCACAGTTGTAGGCAGGACTTTCAAGCATGCCCCTTTATCTCCCCAGTGGGCAGCATTCAGTATAGGTGATGGTGGATATGACCTCAGGGGGGCATGATATACATATGAATACTGCCTCTATTTACAGACCACAGGCAGCACAGTGGTGTAGTGGGTAGCACTTTCACCTATCAGCAATAGGGTCGCTGGTTCAAACCCCAACCATGACACCATCTGCCTGGAGTTTGCATGTTCTCCCTGTGCCTGCGTGGGTTTCCTCTGGGTACTTTGGTTTCCTCCCACACTCCAAAAGACATGCTGGTAGGTTAATTAGATACTGTCGAAAAAATTGACCAAATATGTGTATGTGTTTGCAAGCAAGCCCATGGGGAAAAGGACCGTGCTATACTGCAGATGGACACTGGTGGCAAAAAGCGCCCTAAAGCTATTCAGTTTGCATAGGTAGCTCTATACAAGTCACTCATTTATTCACATATCAATCATGCCGCTATTTACATATCAATGCCGGTATTTACATGTAAACACGGGGTCTGTAGGTGAGTCATCTGTACACAACAATAGGGCAGAGCTGGGCAGCAATAGTAACAGAACTAACTTCACACTGAGATATCAGGACACAGCATGGGAATAAAACCTCAAGGGAAGAGGGAATTTAACCTGGGATAGCTGGCAAGTATGAGGAAGCTGCTTTGGGGCCCAGGACAGCTGCCCCTTTTGCCCTGCCTTAAAGACAGCCCTGCCTGTGGTCTGATGAGACCAAGATAAACGTATTTGGTTCAGATGGTGCCAAGCGTGTGGCGGCAACCAGGTGAGGAGTACAAAGACAAGTGTGTCTTGTCTACAGTCAAGCATGGTGGTGGCAGTGTTATGGTCTGGGGCTGCATGAGTGCTGCCGGCACTGGGGAGCTACAGTTCATTGAGGGAACCATGAATGCCAACATGTACTGTGACATACTGAAGCAGAGCATGATCCCCCTCCCTTTCGAGGACTGGGACGCAGGGCAATATTCCAACATGATAATGACCCCAAACACACCTCCAAGACGACCACTGCCTTGCTGAAGAAGCTGAGGGTAAAGGTGATGGAGTGGCCAAGCATGTCTTCAGACCTAAACGGACGCTAAGCCTTCCTCTGTGTGTGTGTGTGGAGGACGGACGCTGAGCCTTCCTCTGTGTGTCTGTGAAGGACGGACGCTGAGCCTTCCTCTGTGTGTGTGTGTGTGGAGGACGGACGCTGAGCTTTCCTCTGTGTGTGTGGAGGACAGACGCTGAGCTTTCCTCTGTGTGTGTGGAGGACGGACGCTGAGCCTTCCTCTGTGTGTGTGGAGGACAGACGCTGAGCCTTCCTCTGTGTGTGTGTGGAGGACGGACGCTGAGCCTTCCTCTGTGTGTGTGTGGAGGACGGACGCTGAGCCTTCCTCTGTGTGTGTGGAGGACGGACGCTGAGCTTTCCTCTGTGTGTGTGTGGAGGACGGACGCTGAGCTTTCCTCTGTGTGTGTGGAGGACAGACGCTGAGCCTTCCTCTATGTGTGTGTGGAGGACGGACGCTGAGCCTTCCTCTGTGTGTGTGGAGGATGGACGCTGAGCCTTCCTCTGTGTGTGTGTGGAGGACGGACGCTGAGCTTTCCTCTGTGTGTGTGGAGGACGGACGCTGAGCCTTCCTCTGTGTGAGGAGGACGGACGCTGAGCCTTCCTCTGTGTGTGTGTGGAGGACGGACGCTGAGCCTTCCTCTGTGTGTGTGTGGAGGACGGACGCTGAGCCTTCCTCTGTGTGTGTGGAGGACGGACGCTGAGCCTTCCTCTGTGTGTGTGGAGGACGGAGGCTGAGCCTTCCTCTGTGTGAGGAGGATGGACGCTGAGCCTTCCTCTGTGTGTGTGTGTGTGTGGAGGACGGACTCTGAGCCTTCCTCTGTGTGTGTGGAGGTTGGACGCTGAGCCTTCCTCTATGTGTGTGTGGAGGACAGACGCTGAGCTTTCCTCTGTGTGTGTGGAGGACGGACGCTGAGCCTTCCTCTATGTGTGTGTGGAGGACAGACGCTGAGCCTTCCTCTGTGTGTGTGTGTGGAGGACGGACGCTGAGCCTTCCTCTATGTGTGTGTGGAGGACAGACGCTGAGCTTTCCTCTGTGTGTGTGGAGGACGGACGCTGAGCCTTCCTCTGTGTGTGTGGAGGACGGACGCTGAGCCTTCCTCTGTGTGTGTGGAGGACGGACGCTGAGCTTTCCTCTGTGTGGGGAGGACGGACGCTGAGCCTTTCTCTCTGTGTGTGTGGAGGACGGACGCTGAGCCTTCCTCTGTGTGTGTGTGGAGGACGGACGCTGAGCCTTCCTCTGTGTGTGTGTGGAGGACAGACGCTGAGCTTTCCTCTGTGTGTGTGGAGGACGGACGCTGAGCCTTCCTCTGTGTGTGTGGAGGACAGACGCTGAGCCTTCCTCTGTGTGTGTGGAGGACGGACGCTGAGCCTTCTTCTGTGTGTGTGGAGGACGGACGCTGAGCCTTCCTCTGTGTGTGTGGAGGACAGACGCTGAGCCTTCCTCTGTGTGTGTGGAGGACGGACGCTGAGCCTTCCTCTGTGTGTGTGGAGGACAGACGCTGAGCTTTCCTCTGTGTGTGTGGAGGACGGACGCTGAGCCTTCCTCTGTGTGTGTGTGGAGGACGGACGCTGAGCCTTCCTCTGTGTGTGTGGAGGACGGACGCTGAGCCTTCCTCTGTGTGTGTGTGGAGGACGGACGCTGAGCTTTCCTCTGTGTGTGTGGAGGACAGACGCTGAGCCTTCCTCTATGTGTGTGTGGAGGACGGACGCTGAGCCTTCCTCTGTGTGTGTGGAGGATGGACGCTGAGCCTTCCTCTGTGTGTGTGTGGAGGACGGACGCTGAGCTTTCCTCTGTGTGTGTGGAGGACGGACGCTGAGCCTTCCTCTGTGTGAGGAGGACGGACGCTGAGCCTTCCTCTGTGTGTGTGTGGAGGACGGACGCTGAGCCTTCCTCTGTGTGTGTGTGTGGAGGACGGACGCTGAGCCTTCCTCTGTGTGTGTGGAGGACGGACGCTGAGCCTTCCTCTGTGTGTGTGGAGGACGGACGCTGAGCCTTCCTCTGTGTGTGTGGAGGACGGAGGCTGAGCCTTCCTCTGTGTGAGGAGGATGGACGCTGAGCCTTCCTCTGTGTGTGTGTGTGTGTGTGGAGGACGGACTCTGAGCCTTCCTCTGTGTGTGTGGAGGACGGACGCTGAGCCTTCCTCTATGTGTGTGTGGAGGACAGACGCTGAGCTTTCCTATGTGTGTGTGGAGGACGGACGCTGAGCCTTCCTCTATGTGTGTGTGGAGGACAGACGCTGAGCCTTCCTCTGTGTGTGTGTGTGGAGGACGGACGCTGAGCCTTCCTCTATGTGTGTGTGGAGGACAGACGCTGAGCTTTCCTCTGTGTGTGTGGAGGACGGACGCTGAGCCTTCCTCTGTGTGTGTGGAGGACGGACGCTGAGCTTTCCTCTGTGTGGGGAGGACGGACGCTGAGCCTTTCTCTCTGTGTGTGTGGAGGACGGACGCTGAGCCTTCCTCTGTGTGTGTGTGGAGGACGGACGCTGAGCCTTCCTCTGTGTGTGTATGGAAGACGGACGCTGAGCCTTCCTCTATGTGTGTGGAGGACGGACGCTGAGCCTTCCTCTGTGTGTGTGTGGAGGACGGACGCTGAGCCTTCCTCTGTGTGTGTGGAGGACGGACGCTGAGCCTTCCTCTCTGTGTGTGTGGAGGACGGACGCTGAGCCTTCCTCTGTGTGTGTGGAGGACGGACGCTGAGCCTTCCTCTGTGTGTGTGGAGGACAGACGCTGAGCTTTCCTCTGTGTGTGTGGAGGACGGACGCTGAGCCTTCCTCTGTGTGTGTGTGTGGAGGACGGACGCTGAGCCTTCCTCTGTGTGTGTGTGTGGAGGACGGACGCTGAGCCTTCCTCTGTGTGTGTGGAGGACGGGCGCTGAGCCTTCCTCTGTGTGTGTGTGGAGGATGGACGCTGAGCCTTCCTATGTGTGTGTGTGGAGGACGGGCGCTGAGCCTTCCTCTGTGTGTGTGTGTGGAGGACGGGCGCTGAGCCTTCCTCTGTGTGTGTGTGGAGGACGGACGCTGAGCCTTCCTCTGTGTGTGTGGAGGACGGGTGCTGAGCCTTCCTCTGTGTGTGTGTGTGGAGGACGGACGCTGAGCCTTCCTCTGTGTGTGTGTGGAGGACGGACGCCGAACCTTCCTCTGTGTGTGTGGAGGACAGACGCTGAGCCTTCCTCTGTGTGTGTGTGGAGGATGGACGCTGAGCCTTCCTCTATGTGTGTGGAGGACGGACGCTGAGCCTTCCTCTGTGTGTGTGGAGGACTGACGCTGAGCCTTTCTATGTGTGTGTGTGGAGGACGGACGCTGAGCCTTCCTCTGTGTGTGTGGAGGACGGACGCTGAGCCTTCCTCTGTGTGTGTGGAGGACTGACGCTGAGCCTTTCTGTGTGTGTGTGTGTGGAGGACGGACGCTGAGCCTTCCTGTGTGTGTGTGTGTGTGTGTGTGTGTGTGTGTGTGTGTGTGTGTGGAGGACGGACGTTGAGCCTTCCTCTGTGTGTGTGTGGAGGACGGACGCTGAGCCTTCCTCTGTGTGTGTGGAGGACGGACGCTGAGCCTTCCTCTGTGTGTGTGTGGAGGACGGATGCTGAGCCTTCCTCTGTGTGTATGGAGGACGGACGCTGAGCCTTCCTCTGTGTGTGTGGAGGATGGAGGCTGAGCCTTCGTCTGTGTGTGTGTGTGGAGGACGGAGGCTGAGCCTTCCTCTGTGTGTATGGAGGACGGACGCTGAGCCTTCCTCTGTGTGTGTGGAGGATGGAGGCTGAGCCTTCCTCTGTGTGTGTGTGTGGAGGACGGACGCTGAGCCTTCCTCTGTGTGTGTGTGGAGGACGGACGCCGAACCTTCCTCTGTGTGTGTGGAGGACAGACGCTGAGCCTTCCTCTGTGTGTGTGTGGAGGATGGACGCTGAGCCTTCCTCTATGTGTGTGGAGGACGGACGCTGAGCCTTCCTCTGTGTGTGTGGAGGACTGACGCTGAGCCTTTCTGTGTGTGTGTGTGGAGGACGGACGCTGAGCCTTCCTCTGTGTGTGTGGAGGACGGACGCTGAGCCTTCCTCTGTGTGTGTGGAGGACAGACGCTGAGCCTTCCTCTGTGTGTGTGGAGGACTGACGCTGAGCCTTTCTGTGTGTGTGTGTGTGGAGGACGGACGCTGAGCCTTCCTGTGTGTGTGTGTGTGTGTGTGTGTGTGTGTGTGTGTGTGTGTGTGTGTGTGGAGGACGGACGTTGAGCCTTCCTCTGTGTGTGTGTGGAGGACGGACGCTGAGCCTTCCTCTGTGTGTGTGGAGGACGGACGCTGAGCCTTCCTCTGTGTGTGTGTGGAGGACGGATGCTGAGCCTTCCTCTGTGTGTATGGAGGACGGACGCTGAGCCTTCCTCTGTGTGTGTGGAGGATGGAGGCTGAGCCTTCGTCTGTGTGTGTGTGTGGAGGACGGAGGCTGAGCCTTCCTCTGTGTGTATGGAGGACGGACGCTGAGCCTTCCTCTGTGTGTGTGGAGGATGGAGGCTGAGCCTTCCTCTGTGTGTGTGTGTGGAGGACGGAGGCTGAGCCTTCCTCTGTGTGTGTGGAGGACGGATGCCAAGCCTTCCTCTGTGTGTGGAGGATGGACGCTGAGCCTTCCTCTGTGTGTGGAGGACGGACGCTGAGCCTTCCTCTGTGTGTGTGTGGAGGACAGACGCTGAGCCTTCCTCTGTGTGTGTGTGGAGGACGGAGGCTGAGCCTTCCTCTGTGTGTGTGGAGGACGGACGCCAAGCCTTCCTCTGTGTGTGGAGGACGGACGCTGAGCCTTCCTCTGTGTGTGTGTGTGGAGGACGGACGCTGAGCCTTCCTCTATGTGTGTGTGGAGGACAGACGCTGAGCTTTCCTCTGTGTGTGTGTGGAGGACGGACGCTGAGCCTTCCTCTGTGTGTGTGGAGGACGGACGCTGAGCTTTCCTCTGTGTGGGGAGGACGGACGCTGAGCCTTTCTCTCTGTGTGTGTGGAGGACGGACGCTGAGCCTTCCTCTGTGTGTGTATGGAGGACGGACGCTGAGCCTTCCTCTGTGTGTGTGGAGGACGGACGCTGAGCCTTCCTCTGTGTGTGTGGAGGACGGACGCTGAGCCTTCCTCTGTGTGTGTGGAGGACAGACGCTGAGCCTTCCTCTGTGTGTGTGGAGGACGGACGCTGAGCCTTCCTCTGTGTGTGTGGAGGACGGACGCTGAGCCTTCCTCTGTGTGTGTGGAGGACGGACGCTGAGCCTTCCTCTGTGTGTGTGGAGGACGGACGCTGAGCCTTCCTCTGTGTGTGTGGAGGACAGACGCTGAGCTTTCCTCTGTGTGTGTGGAGGACGGACGCTGAGCCTTCCTCTGTGTGTGTGGAGGACGGACGCTGAGCCTTCCTCTGTGTGTGTGTGTGGAGGACGGACGCTGAGCCTTCCTCTGTGTGTGTGGAGGACGGGCGCTGAGCCTTCCTCTGTGTGTGTGTGGAGGATGGACGCTGAGCCTTCCTATGTGTGTGTGTGGAGGACGGGCGCTGAGCCTTCCTCTGTGTGTGTGTGTGGAGGACGGGCGCTGAGCCTTCCTCTGTGTGTGTGTGGAGGACGGACGCTGAGCCTTCCTCTGTGTGTGTGGAGGACGGGTGCTGAGCCTTCCTCTGTGTGTGTGTGTGGAGGACGGACGCTGAGCCTTCCTCTGTGTGTGTGTGGAGGACGGACGCCGAGCCTTCCTCTGTGTGTGTGGAGGACAGACGCTGAGCCTTCCTCTGTGTGTGTGTGGAGGATGGACGCTGAGCCTTCCTCTATGTGTGTGGAGGACGGACGCTGAGCCTTCCTCTGTGTGTGTGGAGGACTGACGCTGAGCCTTTCTGTGTGTGTGTGTGGAGGACGGACGCTGAGCCTTCCTCTGTGTGTGTGGAGGACGGACGCTGAGCCTTCCTCTGTGTGTGTGGAGGACGGACGCTGAGCCTTTCTGTGTGTGTGTGTGTGGAGGACGGACGCTGAGCCTTCCTGTGTGTGTGTGTGGAGGACGGATGCTGAGCCTTCCTCTGTGTGTATGGAGGACGGACGCTGAGCCTTCCTCTGTGTGTGTGGAGGATGGAGGCTGAGCCTTCCTCTGTGTGTGTGTGGAGGACGGATGCTGAGCCTTCCTCTGTGTGTATGGAGGACGGACGCTGAGCCTTCCTCTGTGTGTGTGGAGGATGGAGGCTGAGCCTTCGTCTGTGTGTGTGTGTGGAGGACGGAGGCTGAGCCTTCCTCTGTGTGTATGGAGGACGGACGCTGAGCCTTCCTCTGTGTGTGTGGAGGATGGAGGCTGAGCCTTCCTCTGTGTGTGTGTGTGGAGGACGGAGGCTGAGCCTTCCTCTGTGTGTGTGGAGGACGGACGCCAAGCCTTCCTCTGTGTGTGGAGGATGGACGCTGAGCCTTCCTCTGTGTGTGGAGGACGGACGCTGAGCCTTCCTCTGTGTGTGTGTGGAGGACAGACGCTGAGCCTTCCTCTGTGTGTGTGTGGAGGACGGAGGCTGAGCCTTCCTCTGTGTGTGTGGAGGACGGACGCCAAGCCTTCCTCTGTGTGTGGAGGACGGACGCTGAGCCTTCCTCTGTGTGTGTGGAGGATGGACGCTGAGCCTTCCTCTGTGTGTGTGGAGGACAGACGCTGAGCCTTCCTCTGTGTGTGTGGAGGACGGACGCTGAGCCTTCCTCTGTGTGTGTGTGGAGGATGGACGCTGAGCCTTCCTCTGTGTGTGTGGAGGACTGACGCTGAGCCTTTCTGTGTGTGTGTGTGTGGAGGACGGACGCTGAGCCTTCCTGTGTGTGTGTGTGTGTGTGGAGGACGGACGTTGAGCCTTCCTCTGTGTGTGTGTGGAGGACGGACGCTGAGCCTTCCTCTGTGTGTGTGGAGGACGGACGCTGAGCCTTCCTCTGTGTGTGTGTGGAGGACGGATGCTGAGCCTTCCTCTGTGTGTATGGAGGACGGACGCTGAGCCTTCCTCTGTGTGTGTGGAGGATGGAGGCTGAGCCTTCGTCTGTGTGTGTGTGTGGAGGACGGAGGCTGAGCCTTCCTCTGTGTGTATGGAGGACGGACGCTGAGCCTTCCTCTGTGTGTGTGGAGGATGGAGGCTGAGCCTTCCTCTGTGTGTGTGTGTGGAGGACGGAGGCTGAGCCTTCCTCTGTGTGTGTGGAGGACGGACGCCAAGCCTTCCTCTGTGTGTGGAGGATGGACGCTGAGCCTTCCTCTGTGTGTGGAGGACGGACGCTGAGCCTTCCTCTGTGTGTGTGTGGAGGACAGACGCTGAGCCTTCCTCTGTGTGTGTGTGGAGGACGGAGGCTGAGCCTTCCTCTGTGTGTGTGGAGGACGGACGCCAAGCCTTCCTCTGTGTGTGGAGGACGGACGCTGAGCCTTCCTCTGTGTGTGTGTAGGATGGACGCTGAGCCTTCCTCTGTGTGTGTGTGGAGGACGGACGCTGAGCCTTCCTCTGTGTGTGTGGAGGACGGACGCTGAGCCTTCCTCTGTGTGAGGAGGACGGACGCTGAGCCTTCCTCTGTGTGTGTGTGGAGGACGGACGCTGAGCCTTCCTCTGTGTGTGTGGAGGACGGACGCTGAGCCTTCCTCTGTGTGTGTGGAGGACGGAGGCTGAGCCTTCCTCTGTGTGAGGAGGATGGACGCTGAGCCTTCCTCTGTGTGTGTGTGTGTGTGTGTGGAGGACGGACTCTGAGCCTTCCTCTGTGTGTGTGGAGGACAGACGCTGAGCCTTCCTCTGTGTGTGTGGAGGACAGACGCTGAGCCTTCCTCTGTGTGTGTGGAGGACGGACGCTGAGCCTTTCTCTCTGTGTGTGTGGAGGACAGACGCTGAGCCTTCCTCTGTGTGTGTGGAGGACGGACGCTGAGCCTTTCTCTCTGTGTGTGTGGAGGACAGACGCTGAGCCTTCCTCTGTGTGTGTGGAGGACGGACGCTGAGCCTTCCTCTGTGTGTGTGTGGAGGACGGACACTGAGCCTTCCTCTGTGTGTGTGGAGGATGGACGCTGAGCCTTCCTCTGTGTGTGTGGAGGACGGACGCTGAGCCTTCCTCTGTGTGTGTGGAGGACAGACGCTGAGCCTTCCTCTGTGTGTGTGGAGGACGGGCGCTGAGCCTTCCTCTGTGTGTGTGTGGAGGACGGGTGCTGAGCCTTCCTCTGTGTGTGTGTGTGGAGGACGGACGCTGAGCCTTCCTCTGTGTGTGTGTGGAGGACGGACGCTGAGCCTTCCTCTGTGTGTGTGTGTGGAGGATGGACGCTGAGCCTTCCTCTGTGTGTGTGTGGAGGACGGACGCTGAGCCTTCCTCTGTGTGTGTGTGGAGGACGGGTGCTGAGCCTTCCTCTGTGTGTGTGTGTGGAGGATGGACGCTGAGCCTTCCTCTGTGTGTGTGGAGGACGGACGCTGAGCCTTCCTCTGTGTGTGTGGAGGACGGACGCTGAGCCTTCCTCTGTGTGTGTGTGTGTGGAGGACGGACGCTGAGCCTTCCTCTGTGTGTGTGTGGAGGACAGACGCTGAGCTTTCCTCTGTGTGTGTGGAGGACGGACGCTGAGCCTTCCTCTGTGTGTGTGTGGAGGACGGATGCTGAGCCTTCCTCTGTGTGTGGAGGACGGACGCTGAGCCTTCCTCTGTGTGTGTGTGTGGAGGACGGAGGCTGAGCCTTCCTCTGTGTGTGTGGAGGACGGACGCTGAGCCTTCCTCTGTGTGTGGAGGACGGACGCTGAGCCTTCCTCTGTGTGTGTGGAGGACGGACGCTGAGCCTTCCTCTGTGTGTGTGGAGGACGGACGCTGAGCCTTCCTCTGTGTGTGTGGAGGACGGACGCTGAGCCTTCCTCTGTGTGTGTGGAGGACGGACGCTGAGTCTTCCTCTGTGTGTGTGGAGGACGGACGCTGAGCCTTCCTCTGTGTGTGTGTGGAGGACGGACGCTGAGCCTTCCTCTGTGTGTGTGTGGAGGACGGACGCTGAGCCTTCCTCTGTGTGTGTGGAGGACGGACGCTGAGTCTTCCTCTGTGTGTGTGGAGGATGGATGCTGAGCCTTCCTCTGTGTGTGTGGAGGATGGACGCTGAGCCTTCCTCTCTGTGTGTGTGGAGGACGGACGCTGAGCCTTCCTCTGTGTGTGTGGAGGACGGACGCTGAGCCTTCCTCTGTGTGTGTGGAGGACGGACGCTGAGCCTTCCTCTGTGTGTGTGTGGAGGACGGACGCTGAGCCTTCCTCTGTGTGTGTGGAGGACGGACGCTGAGTCTTCCTCTGTGTGTGTGGAGGACGGACGCTGAGCCTTCCTCTGTGTGTGTGGAGGACGGACGCTGAGCCTTCCTCTGTGTGTGTGGAGGACGGACGCTGAGCCTTCCTCTGTGTGTGTGGAGGACGGACGCTGAGCCTTCCTCTGTGTGTGGAGGACGGAGGCTGAGCCTTCCTCTGTGTGTGTGTGGAGGACGGACGCTGAGCCTTCCTCTGTGTGTGTGTGGAGGACGGAGGCTGAGCCTTCCTCTGTGTGTGTGTGTGTGGAGGACGGACGCTGAGCCTTCCTCTGTGTGTGTGTGTGTGTGTGGAGGACGGACGCTGAGCCTTCCTCTGTGTGTGTGGAGGACGGACGCTGAGCCTTCCTCTGTGTGTGTGGAGGACGGACGCTGAGCCTTCCTCTGTGTGTGTGGAGGACGGACGCTGAGCCTTCCTCTGTGTGTGTGGAGGACGGACGCTGAGCCTTCCTCTGTGTGTGTGGAGGATGGACGCTGAGCCTTCCTCTGTGTGTGTGGAGGACGGACGCTGAGTCTTCCTCTGTGTGTGTGGAGGACGGACGCTGAGCCTTCCTCTGTGTGTGTGGAGGATGGACGCTGAGCCTTCCTCTGTGTGTGTGGAGGACGGACGCTGAGCCTTCCTCTGTGTGTGTGTGGAGGACGGACGCTGAGCCTTCCTCTGTGTGTGTGTGTGTGGAGGACGGACGCTGAGCCTTCCTCTGTGTGTGTGTGGAGGACGGACGCTGAGCCTTCCTCTGTGTGTGTGGAGGACGGACGCTGAGCCTTCCTCTGTGTGTGTGGAGGACGGACGCTGAGCCTTCCTCTGTGTGTGTGGAGGACGGACGCTGAGCCTTCCTCTGTGTGTGTGGAGAACGGACGCTGAGCCTTCCTCTGTGTGTGTGGAGGATGGACGCTGAGCCTTCCTCTGTGTGTGTGGAGGACGGACGCTGAGCCTTCCTCTGTGTGTGTGGAGGACAGACGCTGAGCCTTCCTCTGTGTGTGTGGAGGACGGACGCTGAGCCTTCCTCTCTGTGTGTGTGGAGGACGGACGCTGAGCCTTCCTCTCTGTGTGTGTGGAGGACGGATGCTGAGCCTTCCTCTGTGTGTGTGGAGGACGGACGCTGAGCCTTCCTCTGTGTGTGTGTGGAGGACGGAGGCTGAGCCTTCCTCTGTGTGTGTGGAGGACAGACGCTGAGCCTTCCTCTGTGTGTGTGGAGGACGGACGCTGAGCCTTCCTCTCTGTGTGTGTGGAGGACGGACGCTGAGCCTTCCTCTCTGTGTGTGGAGGACGGAGGCTGAGCCTTCCTCTGTGTGTGTGTGGAGGACGGACGCTGAGCCTTCCTCTGTGTGTGTGTGGAGGACGGACGCTGAGCCTTCCTCTGTGTGTGTGTGTGGAGGACGGACGCTGAGCCTTCCTCTGTGTGTGTGGAGGATGGACGCTGAGCCTTCCTCTGTGTGTGTGGAGGATGGACGCTGAGCCTTCCTCTGTGTGTGTGGAGGACGGACGCTGAGCCTTCCTCTGTGTGTGTGGAGGACAGACGCTGAGCCTTCCTCTGTGTGTGTGGAGGACGGACGCTGAGCCTTCCTCTCTGTGTGTGTGGAGGACGGACGCTGAGCCTTCCTCTCTGTGTGTGTGGAGGACGGATGCTGAGCCTTCCTCTGTGTGTGTGGAGGACGGACGCTGAGCCTTCCTCTGTGTGTGTGTGGAGGACGGAGGCTGAGCCTTCCTCTGTGTGTGTGGAGGACAGACGCTGAGCCTTCCTCTGTGTGTGTGGAGGACGGACGCTGAGCCTTCCTCTCTGTGTGTGTGGAGGACGGACGCTGAGCCTTCCTCTCTGTGTGTGTGGAGGACGGATGCTGAGCCTTCCTCTGTGTGTGTGGAGGACGGACGCTGAGCCTTCCTCTGTGTGTGTGTGGAGGACAGACGCTGAGCCTTCCTCTGTGTGTGTGTGGAGGACGGACGCTGAGCCTTCCTCTGTGTGTGTGTGTGGAGGACGGAGGCTGAGCCTTCCTCTGTGTGTGTGTGTGGAGGATGGACGCTGAGCCTTTCTCTGTGTGTGTGTGGAGGACGGACGCTGAGCCTTCCTCTGTGTGTGTGGAGGACGGACGCTGAGCCTTCCTCTGTGTGTGTGGAGGACGGACGCTGAGCCTTCCTCTGTGTGTGTGGAGGACGGACGCTGAGCCTTCCTCTGTGTGTGTGGAGGACGGATGCTGAGCCTTCCTCTGTGTGTGTGTGGAGGACGGACGCTGAGCCTTCCTCTGTGTGTGTGTGGAGGACGGAGGCTGAGCCTTCCTCTGTGTGTGTGTGTGGAGGACGGACGCTGAGCCTTCCTCTGTGTGTGTGGAGGACAGACGCTGAGCCTTCCTCTGTGTGTGTGGAGGACGGACGCTGAGCCTTCCTCTGTGTGTGTGTGGAGGACGGACGCTGAGCCTTCCTCTGTGTGTGTGGAGGACGGACGCTGAGCCTTCCTCTGTGTGTGTGTGGAGGACAGACGCTGAGCCTTCCTCTGTGTGTGTGTGGAGGACGGAGGCTGAGCCTTCCTCTGTGTGTGTGTGTGGAGGATGGACGCTGAGCCTTTCTCTGTGTGTGTGTGGAGGACGGACGCTGAGCCTTCCTCTGTGTGTGTGGAGGACGGACGCTGAGCCTTCCTCTGTGTGTGTGGAGGACGGACGCTGAGCCTTCCTCTGTGTGTGTGGAGGACGGACGCTGAGCCTTCCTCTGTGTGTGTGGAGGACGGACGCTGAGCCTTCCTCTGTGTGTGTGGAGGATGGACGCTGAGCCTTCCTCTGTGTGTGTGTGGAGGACGGACGCTGAGCCTTCCTCTGTGTGTGTGGAGGACGGACGCTGAGCCTTCCTCTGTGTGAGGAGGACGGACGCTGAGCCTTCCTCTGTGTGTGTGTGGAGGACGGACGCTGAGCCTTCCTCTGTGTGTGTGGAGGACGGACGCTGAGCCTTCCTCTGTGTGTGTGGAGGACGGAGGCTGAGCCTTCCTCTGTGTGAGGAGGATGGACGCTGAGCCTTCCTCTGTGTGTGTGTGGAGGACAGACGCTGAGCTTTCCTCTGTGTGTGTGGAGGACGGACGCTGAGCCTTCCTCTGTGTGTGTGGAGGACAGACGCTGAGCTTTCCTCTGTGTGTGTGGAGGACGGACGCTGAGCCTTCCTCTGTGTGTGTGGAGGACGGACGCTGAGCCTTCCTCTGTGTGTGTGGAGGACAGACGCTGAGCTTTCCTCTGTGTGTGTGGAGGACGGACGCTGAGCCTTCCTCTATGTGTGTGTGGAGGACAGACGCTGAGCTTTCCTCTGTGTGTGTGGAGGACGGACGCTGAGCCTTCCTCTGTGTGTGTGGAGGACGGACGCTGAGCCTTCCTCTGTGTGTGTGGAGGATGGACGCTGAGCCTTTCTCTCTGTGTGTGTGGAGGACGGACGCTGAGCCTTCCTCTCTGTGTGTGTGGAGGACGGATGCTGAGCCTTCCTCTGTGTGTGTGTGGAGGACAGACGCTGAGCTTTCCTCTGTGTGTGTGGAGGACGGGCGCTAAGCCTTCCTCTGTGTGTGTGTGGAGGATGGACGCTGAGCCTTCCTCTGTGTGTGTGTGGAGGACGGGTGCTGAGCCTTCCTCTGTGTGTGTGTGTGGAGGACGGACGCTGAGCCTTCCTCTGTGTGTGTGTGGAGGACGGACGCTGAGCCTTCCTCTGTGTGTGTGGAGGACGGACGCTGAGCCTTCCTCTGTGTGTGTGTGGAGGACGGACGCTGAGCCTTCCTCTGTGTGTGTGGAGGACGGACGCTGAGCCTTCCTCTGTGTGTGTGTGTGTGGAGGACGGACGCTGAGCCTTCCTCTGTGTGAGGAGGATGGACGCTGAGCCTTCCTCTGTGTGTGTGTGTGTGTGGAGGACGGACTCTGAGCCTTCCTCTGTGTGTGTGGAGGTTGGACGCTGAGCCTTCCTCTATGTGTGTGTGGAGGACAGACGCTGAGCTTTCCTCTGTGTGTGTGGAGGACGGACGCTGAGCCTTCCTCTATGTGTGTGTGGAGGACAGACGCTGAGCCTTCCTCTGTGTGTGTGTGTGGAGGACGGACGCTGAGCCTTCCTCTATGTGTGTGTGGAGGACAGACGCTGAGCTTTCCTCTGTGTGTGTGGAGGACGGACGCTGAGCCTTCCTCTGTGTGTGTGGAGGACGGACGCTGAGCCTTCCTCTGTGTGTGTGGAGGACGGACGCTGAGCTTTCCTCTGTGTGGGGAGGACGGACGCTGAGCCTTTCTCTCTGTGTGTGTGGAGGACGGACGCTGAGCCTTCCTCTGTGTGTGTGTGGAGGACGGACGCTGAGCCTTCCTCTGTGTGTGTGTGGAGGACAGACGCTGAGCTTTCCTCTGTGTGTGTGGAGGACGGACGCTGAGCCTTCCTCTGTGTGTGTGGAGGACAGACGCTGAGCCTTCCTCTGTGTGTGTGGAGGACGGACGCTGAGCCTTCTTCTGTGTGTGTGGAGGACGGACGCTGAGCCTTCCTCTGTGTGTGTGGAGGACAGACGCTGAGCCTTCCTCTGTGTGTGTGGAGGACGGACGCTGAGCCTTCCTCTGTGTGTGTGGAGGACAGACGCTGAGCTTTCCTCTGTGTGTGTGGAGGACGGACGCTGAGCCTTCCTCTGTGTGTGTGTGGAGGACGGACGCTGAGCCTTCCTCTGTGTGTGTGGAGGACGGACGCTGAGCCTTCCTCTGTGTGTGTGTGGAGGACGGACGCTGAGCTTTCCTCTGTGTGTGTGGAGGACAGACGCTGAGCCTTCCTCTATGTGTGTGTGGAGGACGGACGCTGAGCCTTCCTCTGTGTGTGTGGAGGATGGACGCTGAGCCTTCCTCTGTGTGTGTGTGGAGGACGGACGCTGAGCTTTCCTCTGTGTGTGTGGAGGACGGACGCTGAGCCTTCCTCTGTGTGAGGAGGACGGACGCTGAGCCTTCCTCTGTGTGTGTGTGGAGGACGGACGCTGAGCCTTCCTCTGTGTGTGTGTGTGGAGGACGGACGCTGAGCCTTCCTCTGTGTGTGTGGAGGACGGACGCTGAGCCTTCCTCTGTGTGTGTGGAGGACGGACGCTGAGCCTTCCTCTGTGTGTGTGGAGGACGGAGGCTGAGCCTTCCTCTGTGTGAGGAGGATGGACGCTGAGCCTTCCTCTGTGTGTGTGTGTGTGTGTGGAGGACGGACTCTGAGCCTTCCTCTGTGTGTGTGGAGGACGGACGCTGAGCCTTCCTCTATGTGTGTGTGGAGGACAGACGCTGAGCTTTCCTATGTGTGTGTGGAGGACGGACGCTGAGCCTTCCTCTATGTGTGTGTGGAGGACAGACGCTGAGCCTTCCTCTGTGTGTGTGTGTGGAGGACGGACGCTGAGCCTTCCTCTATGTGTGTGTGGAGGACAGACGCTGAGCTTTCCTCTGTGTGTGTGGAGGACGGACGCTGAGCCTTCCTCTGTGTGTGTGGAGGACGGACGCTGAGCTTTCCTCTGTGTGGGGAGGACGGACGCTGAGCCTTTCTCTCTGTGTGTGTGGAGGACGGACGCTGAGCCTTCCTCTGTGTGTGTGTGGAGGACGGACGCTGAGCCTTCCTCTGTGTGTGTATGGAAGACGGACGCTGAGCCTTCCTCTATGTGTGTGGAGGACGGACGCTGAGCCTTCCTCTGTGTGTGTGTGGAGGACGGACGCTGAGCCTTCCTCTGTGTGTGTGGAGGACGGACGCTGAGCCTTCCTCTCTGTGTGTGTGGAGGACGGACGCTGAGCCTTCCTCTGTGTGTGTGGAGGACGGACGCTGAGCCTTCCTCTGTGTGTGTGGAGGACAGACGCTGAGCTTTCCTCTGTGTGTGTGGAGGACGGACGCTGAGCCTTCCTCTGTGTGTGTGTGTGGAGGACGGACGCTGAGCCTTCCTCTGTGTGTGTGTGTGGAGGACGGACGCTGAGCCTTCCTCTGTGTGTGTGGAGGACGGGCGCTGAGCCTTCCTCTGTGTGTGTGTGGAGGATGGACGCTGAGCCTTCCTATGTGTGTGTGTGGAGGACGGGCGCTGAGCCTTCCTCTGTGTGTGTGTGTGGAGGACGGGCGCTGAGCCTTCCTCTGTGTGTGTGTGGAGGACGGACGCTGAGCCTTCCTCTGTGTGTGTGGAGGACGGGTGCTGAGCCTTCCTCTGTGTGTGTGTGTGGAGGACGGACGCTGAGCCTTCCTCTGTGTGTGTGTGGAGGACGGACGCCGAACCTTCCTCTGTGTGTGTGGAGGACAGACGCTGAGCCTTCCTCTGTGTGTGTGTGGAGGATGGACGCTGAGCCTTCCTCTATGTGTGTGGAGGACGGACGCTGAGCCTTCCTCTGTGTGTGTGGAGGACTGACGCTGAGCCTTTCTGTGTGTGTGTGTGGAGGACGGACGCTGAGCCTTCCTCTGTGTGTGTGGAGGACGGACGCTGAGCCTTCCTCTGTGTGTGTGGAGGACTGACGCTGAGCCTTTCTGTGTGTGTGTGTGTGGAGGACGGACGCTGAGCCTTCCTGTGTGTGTGTGTGTGTGTGTGTGTGTGTGTGTGTGTGTGTGTGTGGAGGACGGACGTTGAGCCTTCCTCTGTGTGTGTGTGGAGGACGGACGCTGAGCCTTCCTCTGTGTGTGTGGAGGACGGACGCTGAGCCTTCCTCTGTGTGTGTGTGGAGGACGGATGCTGAGCCTTCCTCTGTGTGTATGGAGGACGGACGCTGAGCCTTCCTCTGTGTGTGTGGAGGATGGAGGCTGAGCCTTCGTCTGTGTGTGTGTGTGGAGGACGGAGGCTGAGCCTTCCTCTGTGTGTATGGAGGACGGACGCTGAGCCTTCCTCTGTGTGTGTGGAGGATGGAGGCTGAGCCTTCCTCTGTGTGTGTGTGTGGAGGACGGACGCTGAGCCTTCCTCTGTGTGTGTGTGGAGGACGGACGCCGAACCTTCCTCTGTGTGTGTGGAGGACAGACGCTGAGCCTTCCTCTGTGTGTGTGTGGAGGATGGACGCTGAGCCTTCCTCTATGTGTGTGGAGGACGGACGCTGAGCCTTCCTCTGTGTGTGTGGAGGACTGACGCTGAGCCTTTCTGTGTGTGTGTGTGGAGGACGGACGCTGAGCCTTCCTCTGTGTGTGTGGAGGACGGACGCTGAGCCTTCCTCTGTGTGTGTGGAGGACAGACGCTGAGCCTTCCTCTGTGTGTGTGGAGGACTGACGCTGAGCCTTTCTGTGTGTGTGTGTGTGGAGGACGGACGCTGAGCCTTCCTGTGTGTGTGTGTGTGTGTGTGTGTGTGTGTGTGTGTGTGTGTGTGTGTGTGTGGAGGACGGACGTTGAGCCTTCCTCTGTGTGTGTGTGGAGGACGGACGCTGAGCCTTCCTCTGTGTGTGTGGAGGACGGACGCTGAGCCTTCCTCTGTGTGTGTGTGGAGGACGGATGCTGAGCCTTCCTCTGTGTGTATGGAGGACGGACGCTGAGCCTTCCTCTGTGTGTGTGGAGGATGGAGGCTGAGCCTTCGTCTGTGTGTGTGTGTGGAGGACGGAGGCTGAGCCTTCCTCTGTGTGTATGGAGGACGGACGCTGAGCCTTCCTCTGTGTGTGTGGAGGATGGAGGCTGAGCCTTCCTCTGTGTGTGTGTGTGGAGGACGGAGGCTGAGCCTTCCTCTGTGTGTGTGGAGGACGGATGCCAAGCCTTCCTCTGTGTGTGGAGGATGGACGCTGAGCCTTCCTCTGTGTGTGGAGGACGGACGCTGAGCCTTCCTCTGTGTGTGTGTGGAGGACAGACGCTGAGCCTTCCTCTGTGTGTGTGTGGAGGACGGAGGCTGAGCCTTCCTCTGTGTGTGTGGAGGACGGACGCCAAGCCTTCCTCTGTGTGTGGAGGACGGACGCTGAGCCTTCCTCTGTGTGTGTGTGTGGAGGACGGACGCTGAGCCTTCCTCTATGTGTGTGTGGAGGACAGACGCTGAGCTTTCCTCTGTGTGTGTGTGGAGGACGGACGCTGAGCCTTCCTCTGTGTGTGTGGAGGACGGACGCTGAGCTTTCCTCTGTGTGGGGAGGACGGACGCTGAGCCTTTCTCTCTGTGTGTGTGGAGGACGGACGCTGAGCCTTCCTCTGTGTGTGTATGGAGGACGGACGCTGAGCCTTCCTCTGTGTGTGTGGAGGACGGACGCTGAGCCTTCCTCTGTGTGTGTGGAGGACGGACGCTGAGCCTTCCTCTGTGTGTGTGGAGGACAGACGCTGAGCCTTCCTCTGTGTGTGTGGAGGACGGACGCTGAGCCTTCCTCTGTGTGTGTGGAGGACGGACGCTGAGCCTTCCTCTGTGTGTGTGGAGGACGGACGCTGAGCCTTCCTCTGTGTGTGTGGAGGACGGACGCTGAGCCTTCCTCTGTGTGTGTGGAGGACAGACGCTGAGCTTTCCTCTGTGTGTGTGGAGGACGGACGCTGAGCCTTCCTCTGTGTGTGTGGAGGACGGACGCTGAGCCTTCCTCTGTGTGTGTGTGTGGAGGACGGACGCTGAGCCTTCCTCTGTGTGTGTGGAGGACGGGCGCTGAGCCTTCCTCTGTGTGTGTGTGGAGGATGGACGCTGAGCCTTCCTATGTGTGTGTGTGGAGGACGGGCGCTGAGCCTTCCTCTGTGTGTGTGTGTGGAGGACGGGCGCTGAGCCTTCCTCTGTGTGTGTGTGGAGGACGGACGCTGAGCCTTCCTCTGTGTGTGTGGAGGACGGGTGCTGAGCCTTCCTCTGTGTGTGTGTGTGGAGGACGGACGCTGAGCCTTCCTCTGTGTGTGTGTGGAGGACGGACGCCGAGCCTTCCTCTGTGTGTGTGGAGGACAGACGCTGAGCCTTCCTCTGTGTGTGTGTGGAGGATGGACGCTGAGCCTTCCTCTATGTGTGTGGAGGACGGACGCTGAGCCTTCCTCTGTGTGTGTGGAGGACTGACGCTGAGCCTTTCTGTGTGTGTGTGTGGAGGACGGACGCTGAGCCTTCCTCTGTGTGTGTGGAGGACGGACGCTGAGCCTTCCTCTGTGTGTGTGGAGGACGGACGCTGAGCCTTTCTGTGTGTGTGTGTGTGGAGGACGGACGCTGAGCCTTCCTGTGTGTGTGTGTGGAGGACGGATGCTGAGCCTTCCTCTGTGTGTATGGAGGACGGACGCTGAGCCTTCCTCTGTGTGTGTGGAGGATGGAGGCTGAGCCTTCCTCTGTGTGTGTGTGGAGGACGGATGCTGAGCCTTCCTCTGTGTGTATGGAGGACGGACGCTGAGCCTTCCTCTGTGTGTGTGGAGGATGGAGGCTGAGCCTTCGTCTGTGTGTGTGTGTGGAGGACGGAGGCTGAGCCTTCCTCTGTGTGTATGGAGGACGGACGCTGAGCCTTCCTCTGTGTGTGTGGAGGATGGAGGCTGAGCCTTCCTCTGTGTGTGTGTGTGGAGGACGGAGGCTGAGCCTTCCTCTGTGTGTGTGGAGGACGGACGCCAAGCCTTCCTCTGTGTGTGGAGGATGGACGCTGAGCCTTCCTCTGTGTGTGGAGGACGGACGCTGAGCCTTCCTCTGTGTGTGTGTGGAGGACAGACGCTGAGCCTTCCTCTGTGTGTGTGTGGAGGACGGAGGCTGAGCCTTCCTCTGTGTGTGTGGAGGACGGACGCCAAGCCTTCCTCTGTGTGTGGAGGACGGACGCTGAGCCTTCCTCTGTGTGTGTGGAGGATGGACGCTGAGCCTTCCTCTGTGTGTGTGGAGGACAGACGCTGAGCCTTCCTCTGTGTGTGTGGAGGACGGACGCTGAGCCTTCCTCTGTGTGTGTGTGGAGGATGGACGCTGAGCCTTCCTCTGTGTGTGTGGAGGACTGACGCTGAGCCTTTCTGTGTGTGTGTGTGTGTGTGGAGGACGGACGTTGAGCCTTCCTCTGTGTGTGTGTGGAGGACGGACGCTGAGCCTTCCTCTGTGTGTGTGGAGGACGGACGCTGAGCCTTCCTCTGTGTGTGTGTGGAGGACGGATGCTGAGCCTTCCTCTGTGTGTATGGAGGACGGACGCTGAGCCTTCCTCTGTGTGTGTGGAGGATGGAGGCTGAGCCTTCGTCTGTGTGTGTGTGTGGAGGACGGAGGCTGAGCCTTCCTCTGTGTGTATGGAGGACGGACGCTGAGCCTTCCTCTGTGTGTGTGGAGGATGGAGGCTGAGCCTTCCTCTGTGTGTGTGTGTGGAGGACGGAGGCTGAGCCTTCCTCTGTGTGTGTGGAGGACGGACGCCAAGCCTTCCTCTGTGTGTGGAGGATGGACGCTGAGCCTTCCTCTGTGTGTGGAGGACGGACGCTGAGCCTTCCTCTGTGTGTGTGTGGAGGACAGACGCTGAGCCTTCCTCTGTGTGTGTGTGGAGGACGGAGGCTGAGCCTTCCTCTGTGTGTGTGGAGGACGGACGCCAAGCCTTCCTCTGTGTGTGGAGGACGGACGCTGAGCCTTCCTCTGTGTGTGTGTAGGATGGACGCTGAGCCTTCCTCTGTGTGTGTGTGGAGGACGGACGCTGAGCCTTCCTCTGTGTGTGTGGAGGACGGACGCTGAGCCTTCCTCTGTGTGAGGAGGACGGACGCTGAGCCTTCCTCTGTGTGTGTGTGGAGGACGGACGCTGAGCCTTCCTCTGTGTGTGTGGAGGACGGACGCTGAGCCTTCCTCTGTGTGTGTGGAGGACGGAGGCTGAGCCTTCCTCTGTGTGAGGAGGATGGACGCTGAGCCTTCCTCTGTGTGTGTGTGTGTGTGTGTGGAGGACGGACTCTGAGCCTTCCTCTGTGTGTGTGGAGGACAGACGCTGAGCCTTCCTCTGTGTGTGTGGAGGACAGACGCTGAGCCTTCCTCTGTGTGTGTGGAGGACGGACGCTGAGCCTTTCTCTCTGTGTGTGTGGAGGACAGACGCTGAGCCTTCCTCTGTGTGTGTGGAGGACGGACTCTGAGCCTTCCTCTGTGTGTGTGTGGAGGATGGACACTGAGCCTTCCTCTGTGTGTGTGTGGAGGACGGACACTGAGCCTTCCTCTGTGTGTGTGGAGGATGGACGCTGAGCCTTCCTCTGTGTGTGTGGAGGACGGACGCTGAGCCTTCCTCTGTGTGTGTGGAGGACAGACGCTGAGCCTTCCTCTGTGTGTGTGGAGGACGGGCGCTGAGCCTTCCTCTGTGTGTGTGTGGAGGACGGGTGCTGAGCCTTCCTCTGTGTGTGTGTGTGGAGGACGGACGCTGAGCCTTCCTCTGTGTGTGTGTGGAGGACGGACGCTGAGCCTTCCTCTGTGTGTGTGTGTGGAGGATGGACGCTGAGCCTTCCTCTGTGTGTGTGTGGAGGACGGACGCTGAGCCTTCCTCTGTGTGTGTGTGGAGGACGGGTGCTGAGCCTTCCTCTGTGTGTGTGTGTGGAGGATGGACGCTGAGCCTTCCTCTGTGTGTGTGGAGGACGGACGCTGAGCCTTCCTCTGTGTGTGTGGAGGACGGACGCTGAGCCTTCCTCTGTGTGTGTGTGTGTGGAGGACGGACGCTGAGCCTTCCTCTGTGTGTGTGTGGAGGACAGACGCTGAGCTTTCCTCTGTGTGTGTGGAGGACGGACGCTGAGCCTTCCTCTGTGTGTGTGTGGAGGACGGATGCTGAGCCTTCCTCTGTGTGTGGAGGACGGACGCTGAGCCTTCCTCTGTGTGTGTGTGTGGAGGACGGAGGCTGAGCCTTCCTCTGTGTGTGTGGAGGACGGACGCTGAGCCTTCCTCTGTGTGTGGAGGACGGACGCTGAGCCTTCCTCTGTGTGTGTGGAGGACGGACGCTGAGCCTTCCTCTGTGTGTGTGGAGGACGGACGCTGAGCCTTCCTCTGTGTGTGTGGAGGACGGACGCTGAGCCTTCCTCTGTGTGTGTGGAGGACGGACGCTGAGTCTTCCTCTGTGTGTGTGGAGGACGGACGCTGAGCCTTCCTCTGTGTGTGTGTGGAGGACGGACGCTGAGCCTTCCTCTGTGTGTGTGTGGAGGACGGACGCTGAGCCTTCCTCTGTGTGTGTGGAGGACGGACGCTGAGTCTTCCTCTGTGTGTGTGGAGGATGGATGCTGAGCCTTCCTCTGTGTGTGTGGAGGATGGACGCTGAGCCTTCCTCTCTGTGTGTGTGGAGGACGGACGCTGAGCCTTCCTCTGTGTGTGTGGAGGACGGACGCTGAGCCTTCCTCTGTGTGTGTGGAGGACGGACGCTGAGCCTTCCTCTGTGTGTGTGTGGAGGACGGACGCTGAGCCTTCCTCTGTGTGTGTGGAGGACGGACGCTGAGTCTTCCTCTGTGTGTGTGGAGGACGGACGCTGAGCCTTCCTCTGTGTGTGTGGAGGACGGACGCTGAGCCTTCCTCTGTGTGTGTGGAGGACGGACGCTGAGCCTTCCTCTGTGTGTGTGGAGGACGGACGCTGAGCCTTCCTCTGTGTGTGGAGGACGGAGGCTGAGCCTTCCTCTGTGTGTGTGTGGAGGACGGACGCTGAGCCTTCCTCTGTGTGTGTGTGGAGGACGGAGGCTGAGCCTTCCTCTGTGTGTGTGTGTGTGGAGGACGGACGCTGAGCCTTCCTCTGTGTGTGTGTGTGTGTGTGGAGGACGGACGCTGAGCCTTCCTCTGTGTGTGTGGAGGACGGACGCTGAGCCTTCCTCTGTGTGTGTGGAGGACGGACGCTGAGCCTTCCTCTGTGTGTGTGGAGGACGGACGCTGAGCCTTCCTCTGTGTGTGTGGAGGACGGACGCTGAGCCTTCCTCTGTGTGTGTGGAGGATGGACGCTGAGCCTTCCTCTGTGTGTGTGGAGGACGGACGCTGAGTCTTCCTCTGTGTGTGTGGAGGACGGACGCTGAGCCTTCCTCTGTGTGTGTGGAGGATGGACGCTGAGCCTTCCTCTGTGTGTGTGGAGGACGGACGCTGAGCCTTCCTCTGTGTGTGTGTGGAGGACGGACGCTGAGCCTTCCTCTGTGTGTGTGTGTGTGGAGGACGGACGCTGAGCCTTCCTCTGTGTGTGTGTGGAGGACGGACGCTGAGCCTTCCTCTGTGTGTGTGGAGGACGGACGCTGAGCCTTCCTCTGTGTGTGTGGAGGACGGACGCTGAGCCTTCCTCTGTGTGTGTGGAGGACGGACGCTGAGCCTTCCTCTGTGTGTGTGGAGAACGGACGCTGAGCCTTCCTCTGTGTGTGTGGAGGATGGACGCTGAGCCTTCCTCTGTGTGTGTGGAGGACGGACGCTGAGCCTTCCTCTGTGTGTGTGGAGGACAGACGCTGAGCCTTCCTCTGTGTGTGTGGAGGACGGACGCTGAGCCTTCCTCTCTGTGTGTGTGGAGGACGGACGCTGAGCCTTCCTCTCTGTGTGTGTGGAGGACGGATGCTGAGCCTTCCTCTGTGTGTGTGGAGGACGGACGCTGAGCCTTCCTCTGTGTGTGTGTGGAGGACGGAGGCTGAGCCTTCCTCTGTGTGTGTGGAGGACAGACGCTGAGCCTTCCTCTGTGTGTGTGGAGGACGGACGCTGAGCCTTCCTCTCTGTGTGTGTGGAGGACGGACGCTGAGCCTTCCTCTCTGTGTGTGGAGGACGGAGGCTGAGCCTTCCTCTGTGTGTGTGTGGAGGACGGACGCTGAGCCTTCCTCTGTGTGTGTGTGGAGGACGGACGCTGAGCCTTCCTCTGTGTGTGTGTGTGGAGGACGGACGCTGAGCCTTCCTCTGTGTGTGTGGAGGATGGACGCTGAGCCTTCCTCTGTGTGTGTGGAGGATGGACGCTGAGCCTTCCTCTGTGTGTGTGGAGGACGGACGCTGAGCCTTCCTCTGTGTGTGTGGAGGACAGACGCTGAGCCTTCCTCTGTGTGTGTGGAGGACGGACGCTGAGCCTTCCTCTCTGTGTGTGTGGAGGACGGACGCTGAGCCTTCCTCTCTGTGTGTGTGGAGGACGGATGCTGAGCCTTCCTCTGTGTGTGTGGAGGACGGACGCTGAGCCTTCCTCTGTGTGTGTGTGGAGGACGGAGGCTGAGCCTTCCTCTGTGTGTGTGGAGGACAGACGCTGAGCCTTCCTCTGTGTGTGTGGAGGACGGACGCTGAGCCTTCCTCTCTGTGTGTGTGGAGGACGGACGCTGAGCCTTCCTCTCTGTGTGTGTGGAGGACGGATGCTGAGCCTTCCTCTGTGTGTGTGGAGGACGGACGCTGAGCCTTCCTCTGTGTGTGTGTGGAGGACAGACGCTGAGCCTTCCTCTGTGTGTGTGTGGAGGACGGACGCTGAGCCTTCCTCTGTGTGTGTGTGTGGAGGACGGAGGCTGAGCCTTCCTCTGTGTGTGTGTGTGGAGGATGGACGCTGAGCCTTTCTCTGTGTGTGTGTGGAGGACGGACGCTGAGCCTTCCTCTGTGTGTGTGGAGGACGGACGCTGAGCCTTCCTCTGTGTGTGTGGAGGACGGACGCTGAGCCTTCCTCTGTGTGTGTGGAGGACGGACGCTGAGCCTTCCTCTGTGTGTGTGGAGGACGGATGCTGAGCCTTCCTCTGTGTGTGTGTGGAGGACGGACGCTGAGCCTTCCTCTGTGTGTGTGTGGAGGACGGAGGCTGAGCCTTCCTCTGTGTGTGTGTGTGGAGGACGGACGCTGAGCCTTCCTCTGTGTGTGTGGAGGACAGACGCTGAGCCTTCCTCTGTGTGTGTGGAGGACGGACGCTGAGCCTTCCTCTGTGTGTGTGTGGAGGACGGACGCTGAGCCTTCCTCTGTGTGTGTGGAGGACGGACGCTGAGCCTTCCTCTGTGTGTGTGTGGAGGACAGACGCTGAGCCTTCCTCTGTGTGTGTGTGGAGGACGGAGGCTGAGCCTTCCTCTGTGTGTGTGTGTGGAGGATGGACGCTGAGCCTTTCTCTGTGTGTGTGTGGAGGACGGACGCTGAGCCTTCCTCTGTGTGTGTGGAGGACGGACGCTGAGCCTTCCTCTGTGTGTGTGGAGGACGGACGCTGAGCCTTCCTCTGTGTGTGTGGAGGACGGACGCTGAGCCTTCCTCTGTGTGTGTGGAGGACGGACGCTGAGCCTTCCTCTGTGTGTGTGGAGGATGGACGCTGAGCCTTCCTCTGTGTGTGTGTGGAGGACGGACGCTGAGCCTTCCTCTGTGTGTGTGGAGGACGGACGCTGAGCCTTCCTCTGTGTGAGGAGGACGGACGCTGAGCCTTCCTCTGTGTGTGTGTGGAGGACGGACGCTGAGCCTTCCTCTGTGTGTGTGGAGGACGGACGCTGAGCCTTCCTCTGTGTGTGTGGAGGACGGAGGCTGAGCCTTCCTCTGTGTGAGGAGGATGGACGCTGAGCCTTCCTCTGTGTGTGTGTGGAGGACAGACGCTGAGCTTTCCTCTGTGTGTGTGGAGGACGGACGCTGAGCCTTCCTCTGTGTGTGTGGAGGACAGACGCTGAGCTTTCCTCTGTGTGTGTGGAGGACGGACGCTGAGCCTTCCTCTGTGTGTGTGGAGGACGGACGCTGAGCCTTCCTCTGTGTGTGTGGAGGACAGACGCTGAGCTTTCCTCTGTGTGTGTGGAGGACGGACGCTGAGCCTTCCTCTATGTGTGTGTGGAGGACAGACGCTGAGCTTTCCTCTGTGTGTGTGGAGGACGGACGCTGAGCCTTCCTCTGTGTGTGTGGAGGACGGACGCTGAGCCTTCCTCTGTGTGTGTGGAGGATGGACGCTGAGCCTTTCTCTCTGTGTGTGTGGAGGACGGACGCTGAGCCTTCCTCTCTGTGTGTGTGGAGGACGGATGCTGAGCCTTCCTCTGTGTGTGTGTGGAGGACAGACGCTGAGCTTTCCTCTGTGTGTGTGGAGGACGGGCGCTAAGCCTTCCTCTGTGTGTGTGTGGAGGACGGGTGCTGAGCCTTCCTCTGTGTGTGTGTGTGGAGGACGGACGCTGAGCCTTCCTCTGTGTGTGTGTGGAGGACGGGTGCTGAGCCTTCCTCTGTGTGTGTGTGTGGAGGACGGACGCTGAGCCTTCCTCTGTGTGTGTGTGGAGGACGGACGCTGAGCCTTCCTCTGTGTGTGTGGAGGACGGACGCTGAGCCTTCCTCTGTGTGTGTGTGGAGGACGGACGCTGAGCCTTCCTCTGTGTGTGTGGAGGACGGACGCTGAGCCTTCCTCTGTGTGTGTGTGTGTGGAGGACGGACGCTGAGCCTTCCTCTGTGTGTGTGTGGAGGACAGACGCTGAGCTTTCCTCTGTGTGTGTGGAGGACGGACGCTGAGCCTTCCTCTGTGTGTGTGTGTGTGGAGGACGGAGGCTGAGCCTTCCTCTGTGTGTGTGAAGGACGGACGCTGAGCCTTCCTCTGTGTGTGGAGGACGGACGCTGAGCCTTCCTCTGTGTGTGTGGAGGACGGATGCTGAGCCTTCCTCTGTGTGTGGAGGACGGACGCTGAGCCTTCCTCTGTGTGTGTGGAGGACGGATGCTGAGCCTTCCTCTGTGTGTGGAGGACGGACGCTGAGTCTTCCTCTGTGTGTGTGGAGGACGGACGCTGAGCCTTCCTCTGTGTGTGTGGAGGACGGACGCTGAGCCTTCCTCTGTGTGTGTGGAGGATGGACGCTGAGCCTTCCTCTGTGTGTGTGGAGGACGGACGCTGAGCCTTCCTCTGTGTGTGTGGAGGACGGACGCTGAGCCTTCCTCTGTGTGTGTGGAGGACGGACGCTGAGTCTTCCTCTGTGTGTCTGGAGGACGGACGCAGAGCATTCCTCTGTGTGTGTGTGTGTGGAGGACGGACGCTGAGTCTTCCTCTGTGTGTGTATGGAGGATGGACGCTGAGTCTTCCTCTGTGTGTGTGGAGGACGGATGCTGAGCCTTCCTCTGTGTGTGTGTGGAGGACGGACGCTGAGCCTTCCTCTGTGTGTGTGGAGGACGGACGCTGAGCCTTCCTCTGTGTGTGTGGAGGACGGACGCTGAGCCTTCCTCTGTGTGTGTGAAGGACGGACGCTGAGCCTTCCTCTGTGTGTGGAGGACGGACGCTGAGCCTTCCTCTGTGTGTGTGGAGGACGGATGCTGAGCCTTCCTCTGTGTGTGGAGGACGGACGCTGAGCCTTCCTCTGTGTGTGTGGAGGACGGACGCTGAGCCTTCCTCTGTGTGTGTGGAGGACGGACGCTGAGCCTTCCTCTGTGTGTGTGGA
Organism: Aquarana catesbeiana; assembly: GCF_042186555.1. Classification (NCBI taxonomy): domain Eukaryota; kingdom Metazoa; phylum Chordata; class Amphibia; order Anura; family Ranidae; genus Aquarana; species Aquarana catesbeiana. Next base: position 795,307,409 of record NC_133325.1, read on the forward strand.
GGACGGACGCTGAGCCTTCCTCTGTGTGTGTGGAGGACGGACGCTGAGTCTTCCTCTGTGTGTGTGGAGGACGGACGCAGATCATTCCTCTGTGTGTGTGTGTGTGGAGGACGGACGCTGAGCCTTCCTCTGTGTGTGTGGAGGATGGACGCTGAGCCTTCCTCTCTGTGTGTGTGGAGGACGGACGCTGAGCCTTCCTCTGTGTGTGTGGAGGACGGACGCTGAGCCTTCCTCTGTGTGTGTGGAGGACGGACGCTGAGCCTTCCTCTGTGTGTGTGGAGGACGGACGCTGAGCCTTCCTCTGTGTGTGTGTGGAGGACGGACGCTGAGCCTTCCTCTGTGTGTGTGGAGGATGGACGCTGAGTCTTCCTCTGTGTGTGTGGAGGACGGACGCTGAGCCTTCCTCTGTGTGTGTGGAGGATGGACGCTGAGCCTTCCTCTGTGTGTGTGTGGAGGACGGACGCTGAGCCTTCCTCTGTGTGTGTGGAGGACAGACGCTGAGTCTTCCTCTGTGTGTGTGGAGGATGGATGCTGAGCCTTCCTCTGTGTGTGTGGAGGATGGACGCTGAGCCTTCCTCTCTGTGTGTGTGGAGGACGGACGCTGAGCCTTCCTCTGTGTGTGTGGAGGACGGACGCTGAGCCTTCCTCTGTGTGTGTGGAGGACGGACGCTGAGCCTTCCTCTGTGTGTGTGGAGGACGGACGCTGAGCCTTCCTCTGTGTGTGTGTGGAGGACAGACGCTGAGCCTTCCTCTGTGTGTGTGGAGGACGGACGCTGAGTCTTCCTCTGTGTGTGTGGAGGACGGACGCTGAGCCTTCCTCTGTGTGTGTGGAGGACGGACGCTGAGCCTTCCTCTGTGTGTGTGGAGGATGGATGCTGAGCCTTCCTCTGTGTGTGTGGAGGATGGACGCTGAGCCTTCCTCTCTGTGTGTGTGGAGGATGGAGGCTGAGCCTTCCTCTGTGTGTGTGTGTGGAGGACGGAGGCTGAGCCTTCCTCTGTGTGTGTGGAGGACGGATGCCAAGCCTTCCTCTGTGTGTGGAGGATGGACGCTGAGCCTTCCTCTGTGTGTGGAGGACGGACGCTGAGCCTTCCTCTGTGTGTGTGTGGAGGACAGACGCTGAGCCTTCCTCTGTGTGTGTGTGGAGGACGGAGGCTGAGCCTTCCTCTGTGTGTGTGGAGGACGGACGCCAAGCCTTCCTCTGTGTGTGGAGGACGGACGCTGAGCCTTCCTCTGTGTGTGTGTGTGGAGGACGGACGCTGAGCCTTCCTCTATGTGTGTGTGGAGGACAGACGCTGAGCTTTCCTCTGTGTGTGTGGAGGACGGACGCTGAGCCTTCCTCTGTGTGTGTGGAGGACGGACGCTGAGCTTTCCTCTGTGTGGGGAGGACGGACGCTGAGCCTTTCTCTCTGTGTGTGTGGAGGACGGACGCTGAGCCTTCCTCTGTGTGTGTATGGAGGACGGACACTGAGCCTTCCTCTATGTGTGTGGAGGACGGACGCTGAGCCTTCCTCTGTGTGTGTGGAGGACGGACGCTGAGCCTTCCTCTGTGTGTGTGGAGGACAGACGCTGAGCCTTCCTCTGTGTGTGTGGAGGACGGACGCTGAGCCTTCCTCTGTGTGTGTGTGGAGGACGGACGCTGAGCCTTCCTCTGTGTGTGTGGAGGACGGACGCTGAGCCTTCCTCTGTGTGTGTGGAGGACGGACGCTGAGCCTTCCTCTGTGTGTGTGGAGGACGGACGCTGAGCCTTCCTCTGTGTGTGTGGAGGACGGACGCTGAGCCTTCCTCTGTGTGTGTGGAGGACGGATGCTGAGCCTTCCTCTGTGTGTGGAGGACGGACGCTGAGCCTTCCTCTGTGTGTGTGGAGGACGGACGCTGAGCTTTCCTCTGTGTGTGTGGAGGACGGACGCTGAGCCTTCCTCTGTGTGTGTGGAGGACGGACGCTGAGCCTTCCTCTGTGTGTGTGTGTGGAGGACGGACGCTGAGCCTTCCTCTGTGTGTGTGGAGGACGGGCGCTGAGCCTTCCTCTGTGTGTGTGTGGAGGACGGACGCTGAGCCTTCCTATGTGTGTGTGTGGAGGACGGGCGCTGAGCCTTCCTCTGTGTGTGTGTGTGGAGGACGGGCGCTGAGCCTTCCTCTGTGTGTGTGTGTGGAGGACGGACGCTGAGCCTTCCTCTGTGTGTGTGGAGGACGGATGCTGAGCCTTCCTCTGTGTGTGTGTGGAGGACGGACGCCGAGCCTTCCTCTGTGTGTGTGGAGGACAGACGCTGAGCCTTCCTCTGTGTGTGTGTGGAGGATGGACGCTGAGCCTTCCTCTATGTGTGTGGAGGACGGACGCTGAGCCTTCCTCTGTGTGTGTGGAGGACTGACGCTGAGCCTTTCTGTGTGTGTGTGTGGAGGACGGACGCTGAGCCTTCCTCTGTGTGTGTGGAGGACGGACGCTGAGCCTTCCTCTGTGTGTGTGGAGGACGGACGCTGAGCCTTTCTGTGTGTGTGTGTGTGGAGGACGGACGCTGAGCCTTCCTGTGTGTGTGTGTGTGTGTGTGTGTGTGTGTGTGTGTGTGTGTGTGTGTGTGTGTGTGTGTGTGTGTGTGTGTGTGTGTGTGGAGGACGGACGCTGAGCCTTCCTCTGTGTGTATGGAGGACGGACGCTGAGCCTTCCTCTGTGTGTGTGGAGGATGGAGGCTGAGCCTTCCTCTGTGTGTGTGTGGAGGACGGATGCTGAGCCTTCCTCTGTGTGTATGGAGGACGGACGCTGAGCCTTCCTCTGTGTGTGTGGAGGATGGAGGCTGAGCCTTCGTCTGTGTGTGTGTGTGGAGGACGGAGGCTGAGCCTTCCTCTGTGTGTATGGAGGACGGACGCTGAGCCTTCCTCTGTGTGTGTGGAGGATGGAGGCTGAGCCTTCCTCTGTGTGTGTGTGTGGAGGACGGAGGCTGAGCCTTCCTCTGTGTGTGTGGAGGACGGACGCCAAGCCTTCCTCTGTGTGTGGAGGACGGACGCTGAGCCTTCCTCTGTGTGTGTGGAGGACGGACGCTGAGCCTTCCTCTGTGTGTGGAGGACGGACGCTGAGCCTTCCTCTGTGTGTGTGTGGAGGACGGAGGCTGAGCCTTCCTCTGTGTGTGTGGAGGACGGACGCCAAGCCTTCCTCTGTGTGTGGAGGACGGACGCTGAGCCTTCCTCTGTGTGTGTGGAGGATGGACGCTGAGCCTTCCTCTGTGTGTGTGTGGAGGACGGACGCTGAGCCTTCCTCTGTGTGTGTGGAGGACAGACGCTGAGCCTTCCTCTGTGTGTGTGTGGAGGATGGACGCTGAGCCTTCCTCTGTGTGTGTGGAGGACTGACGCTGAGCCTTTCTGTGTGTGTGTGTGGAGGACGGACGCTGAGCCTTCCTGTGTGTGTGTGTGTGTGTGGAGGACGGACGTTGAGCCTTCCTCTGTGTGTGTGTGGAGGACGGACGCTGAGCCTTCCTCTGTGTGTGTGGAGGACGGACGCTGAGCCTTCCTCTGTGTGTGTGTGGAGGACGGATGCTGAGCCTTCCTCTGTGTGTATGGAGGACGGACGCTGAGCCTTCCTCTGTGTGTGTGGAGGATGGAGGCTGAGCCTTCGTCTGTGTGTGTGTGTGGAGGACGGAGGCTGAGCCTTCCTCTGTGTGTATGGAGGACGGACGCTGAGCCTTCCTCTGTGTGTGTGGAGGATGGAGGCTGAGCCTTCCTCTGTGTGTGTGTGTGGAGGACGGAGGCTGAGCCTTCCTCTGTGTGTGTGGAGGACGGACGCCAAGCCTTCCTCTGTGTGTGGAGGATGGACGCTGAGCCTTCCTCTGTGTGTGGAGGACGGACGCTGAGCCTTCCTCTGTGTGTGTGTGGAGGACAGACGCTGAGCCTTCCTCTGTGTGTGTGTGGAGGACGGAGGCTGAGCCTTCCTCTGTGTGTGTGGAGGACGGACGCCAAGCCTTCCTCTGTGTGTGGAGGACGGACGCTGAGCCTTCCTCTGTGTGTGTGGAGGATGGACGCTGAGCCTTCCTCTGTGTGTGTGGAGGATGGACGCTGAGCCTTCCTCTGTGTGTGTGGAGGACGGACGCTGAGCCTTCCTCTGTGTGTGTGGAGGACGGACGCTGAGCCTTCCTCTGTGTGAGGAGGACGGACGCTGAGCCTTCCTCTGTGTGTGTGTGGAGGACGGACGCTGAGCCTTCCTCTGTGTGTGTGGAGGACGGACGCTGAGCCTTCCTCTGTGTGTGTGGAGGACGGAGGCTGAGCCTTCCTCTGTGTGAGGAGGATGGACGCTGAGCCTTCCTCTGTGTGTGTGTGTGTGTGTGTGGAGGACGGACTCTGAGCCTTCCTCTGTGTGTGTGGAGGACAGACGCTGAGCCTTCCTCTGTGTGTGTGGAGGACGGACGCTGAGCCTTCCTCTGTGTGTGTGGAGGACGGACACTGAGCCTTCCTCTGTGTGTGTGTGGAGGACGGACACTGAGCCTTCCTCTGTGTGTGTGGAGGATGGACGCTGAGCCTTCCTCTGTGTGTGTGGAGGACGGACGCTGAGCCTTCCTCTGTGTGTGTGGAGGACAGACGCTGAGCCTTCCTCTGTGTGTGTGGAGGACGGGCGCTGAGCCTTCCTCTGTGTGTGTGGAGGATGGACGCTGAGCCTTCCTATGTGTGTGTGTGGAGGACGGGTGCTGAGCCTTCCTCTGTGTGTGTGTGGAGGACGGACGCTGAGCATTCCTCTGTGTGTGTGTGTGGAGGATGGACGCTGAGCCTTCCTCTGTGTGTGTGTGGAGGACGGACGCTGAGCCTTCCTCTGTGTGTGTGTGGAGGACGGGTGCTGAGCCTTCCTCTGTGTGTGTGTGTGGAGGATGGACGCTGAGCCTTCCTCTGTGTGTGTGTGGAGGACGGACGCTGAGCCTTCCTCTGTGTGTGTGGAGGACGGACGCTGAGCCTTCCTCTGTGTGTGTGTGTGTGGAGGACGGACGCTGAGCCTTCCTCTGTGTGTGTGTGGAGGACAGACGCTGAGCTTTCCTCTGTGTGTGTGGAGGACGGACGCTGAGCCTTCCTCTGTGTGTGTGTGGAGGACGGATGCTGAGCCTTCCTCTGTGTGTGGAGGACGGACGCTGAGCCTTCCTCTGTGTGTGTGTGTGGAGGACGGAGGCTGAGCCTTCCTCTGTGTGTGTGGAGGACGGACGCTGAGCCTTCCTCTGTGTGTGGAGGACGGACGCTGAGCCTTCCTCTGTGTGTGTGGAGGACGGATGCTGAGCCTTCCTCTGTGTGTGGAGGACGGACGCTGAGCCTTCCTCTGTGTGTGTGGAGGACGGACGCTGAGCCTTCCTCTGTGTGTGTGGAGGACGGACGCTGAGCCTTCCTCTGTGTGTGTGGAGGACGGACGCTGAGCCTTCCTCTGTGTGTGTGGAGGACGGACGCTGAGTCTTCCTCTGTGTGTGTGGAGGACGGACGCTGAGCCTTCCTCTGTGTGTGTGTGGAGGACGGACGCTGAGCCTTCCTCTGTGTGTGTGGAGGATGGATGCTGAGCCTTCCTCTGTGTGTGTGGAGGATGGACGCTGAGCCTTCCTCTCTGTGTGTGTGTGGAGGACGGACGCTGAGCCTTCCTCTGTGTGTGTGGAGGACGGACACTGAGCCTTCCTCTGTGTGTGTGGAGGACGGACGCTGAGCCTTCCTCTGTGTGTGTGGAGGACGGACGCTGAGCCTTCCTCTGTGTGTGTGGAGGACGGACGCTGAGCCTTCCTCTGTGTGTGTGTGGAGGACGGACGCTGAGCCTTCCTCTGTGTGTGTGGAGGACGGACGCTGAGTCTTCCTCTGTGTGTGTGGAGGACGGACGCTGAGCCTTCCTCTGTGTGTGTGGAGGACGGACGCTGAGCCTTCCTCTGTGTGTGTGGAGGACGGACGCTGAGCCTTCCTCTGTGTGTGTGGAGGACGGACGCTGAGCCTTCCTCTGTGTGTGGAGGACGGAGGCTGAGCCTTCCTCTGTGTGTGTGTGTGGAGGACGGACGCTGAGCCTTCCTCTGTGTGTGTGTGGAGGACGGAGGCTGAGCCTTCCTCTGTGTGTGTGTGTGTGGAGGACGGACGCTGAGCCTTCCTCTGTGTGTGTGTGTGTGTGTGGAGGACGGACGCTGAGCCTTCCTCTGTGTGTGTGTGGAGGACGGACGCTGAGCCTTCCTCTGTGTGTGTGGAGGACGGACGCTGAGCCTTCCTCTGTGTGTGTGGAGGACGGACGCTGAGCCTTCCTCTGTGTGTGTGGAGGACGGACGCTGAGCCTTCCTCTGTGTGTGTGGAGGACGGACGCTGAGCCTTCCTCTGTGTGTGTGTGGAGGACAGACGCTGAGCTTTCCTCTGTGTGTGTGGAGGACGGAGGCTGAGCCTTCCTCTGTGTGTGTGTGGAGGATGGACGCTGAGCCTTCCTCTGTGTGTGTGGAGGACGGACGCTGAGCCTTCCTCTCTGTGTGTGTGGAGGACGGACGCTGAGCCTTCCTCTGTGTGTGTGGAGGACGGACGCTGAGCCTTCCTCTCTGTGTGTGTGGAGGACGGACGCTGAGCCTTCCTCTGTGTGTGTGGAGGACAGACGCTGAGCCTTCCTCTGTGTGTGTGGAGGATGGACGCTGAGCCTTCCTCTCTGTGTGTGTGGAGGACGGACGCTGAGCCTTCCTCTGTGTGTGTGGAGGACGGACGCTGAGCCTTCCTCTGTGTGTGTGGAGGACGGACGCTGAGCCTTCCTCTGTGTGTGTGGAGGATGGACGCTGAGCCTTCCTCTGTGTGTGTGGAGGACGGACGCTGAGTCTTCCTCTGTGTGTGTGGAGGACGGACGCTGAGCCTTCCTCTGTGTGTGTGGAGGATGGACGCTGAGCCTTCCTCTGTGTGTGTGGAGGACGGACGCTGAGCCTTCCTCTGTGTGTGTGTGGAGGACGGACGCTGAGCCTTCCTCTGTGTGTGTGTGTGTGGAGGACGGACGCTGAGCCTTCCTCTGTGTGTGTGTGGAGGACGGACGCTGAGCCTTCCTCTGTGTGTGTGGAGGACGGACGCTGAGCCTTCCTCTGTGTGTGTGGAGGACGGACGCTGAGCCTTCCTCTGTGTGTGTGGAGGACGGACGCTGAGCCTTCCTCTGTGTGTGTGGAGGACGGACGCTGAGCCTTCCTCTGTGTGTGTGGAGGACGGACGCTGAGCCTTCCTCTGTGTGTGTGGAGGATGGACGCTGAGCCTTTCTCTCTGTGTGTGTGGAGGACGGACGCTGAGCCTTCCTCTCTGTGTGTGTGGAGGACGGATGCTGAGCCTTCCTCTGTGTGTGTGGAGGACGGACGCTGAGCCTTCCTCTGTGTGTGTGGAGGACGGAGGCTGAGCCTTCCTCTGTGTGTGGAGGACGGAGGCTGAGCCTTCCTCTGTGTGTGTGTGGAGGACGGACGCTGAGCCTTCCTCTGTGTGTGTGTGGAGGACGGACGCTGAGCCTTCCTCTGTGTGTGTGTGTGGAGGACGGACGCTGAGCCTTCCTCTGTGTGTGTGGAGGACGGACGCTGAGCCTTCCTCTGTGTGTGTGGAGGATGGACGCTGAGCCTTCCTCTGTGTGTGTGGAGGACGGACGCTGAGCCTTCCTCTGTGTGTGTGGAGGACAGACGCTGAGCCTTCCTCTGTGTGTGTGGAGGACGGACGCTGAGCCTTCCTCTCTGTGTGTGTGGAGGACGGACGCTGAGCCTTCCTCTCTGTGTGTGTGGAGGACGGATGCTGAGCCTTCCTCTGTGTGTGTGGAGGACGGACGCTGAGCCTTCCTCTGTGTGTGTGTGGAGGACGGAGGCTGAGCCTTCCTCTGTGTGTGTGGAGGACAGACGCTGAGCCTTCCTCTGTGTGTGTGGAGGACGGACGCTGAGCCTTCCTCTCTGTGTGTGTGGAGGACGGACGCTGAGCCTTCCTCTCTGTGTGTGTGGAGGACGGATGCTGAGCCTTCCTCTGTGTGTGTGTGGAGGACGGACGCTGAGCCTTCCTCTGTGTGTGTGGAGGACGGACGCTGAGCCTTCCTCTGTGTGTGTGGAGGACGGACGCTGAGCCTTCCTCTGTGTGTGTGGAGGACGGACGCTGAGCCTTCCTCTGTGTGTGTGGAGGACGGACGCTGAGCCTTCCTCTGTGTGTGTGGAGGACGGACGCTGAGCCTTCCTCTGTGTGTGTGGAGGATGGACGCTGAGCCTTTCTCTCTGTGTGTGTGGAGGACGGACGCTGAGCCTTCCTCTCTGTGTGTGTGGAGGACGGATGCTGAGCCTTCCTCTGTGTGTGTGGAGGACGGACGCTGAGCCTTCCTCTGTGTGTGTGGAGGACGGAGGCTGAGCCTTCCTCTGTGTGTGGAGGACGGAGGCTGAGCCTTCCTCTGTGTGTGTGTGGAGGACGGACGCTGAGCCTTCCTCTGTGTGTGTGTGGAGGACGGACGCTGAGCCTTCCTCTGTGTGTGTGTGTGGAGGACGGACGCTGAGCCTTCCTCTGTGTGTGTGGAGGATGGACGCTGAGCCTTCCTCTGTGTGTGTGGAGGACGGACGCTGAGCCTTCCTCTGTGTGTGTGGAGGACAGACGCTGAGCCTTCCTCTGTGTGTGTGGAGGACGGACGCTGAGCCTTCCTCTCTGTGTGTGTGGAGGACGGACGCTGAGCCTTCCTCTCTGTGTGTGTGGAGGACGGATGCTGAGCCTTCCTCTGTGTGTGTGGAGGACGGACGCTGAGCCTTCCTCTGTGTGTGTGTGGAGGACGGAGGCTGAGCCTTCCTCTGTGTGTGTGGAGGACAGACGCTGAGCCTTCCTCTGTGTGTGTGGAGGACGGACGCTGAGCCTTCCTCTCTGTGTGTGTGGAGGACGGACGCTGAGCCTTCCTCTCTGTGTGTGTGGAGGACGGATGCTGAGCCTTCCTCTGTGTGTGTGGAGGACGGACGCTGAGCCTTCCTCTGTGTGTGTGTGGAGGACAGACGCTGAGCCTTCCTCTGTGTGTGTGTGGAGGACGGACGCTGAGCCTTCCTCTGTGTGTGTGTGGAGGACGGAGGCTGAGCCTTCCTCTGTGTGTGTGTGTGGAGGATGGACGCTGAGCTTTCCTCTGTGTGTGTGGAGGACGGACGCTGAGCCTTCCTCTGTGTGTGTGGAGGACGGACGCTGAGCCTTCCTCTGTGTGTGTGGAGGATGGACGCTGAGCCTTCCTCTGTGTGTGTGGAGGACGGACGCTGAGCCTTCCTCTGTGTGTGTGTGGAGGACGGACGCTGAGCCTTCCTCTGTGTGTGTGGAGGACGGACGCTGAGCCTTCCTCTGTGTGTGTGGAGGACGGACGCTGAGCCTTCCTCTGTGTGTGTGGAGGACGGACGCTGAGCCTTCCTCTGTGTGTGTGGAGGACGGACGCTGAGCCTTCCTCTGTGTGTGTGGAGGACGGATGCTGAGCCTTCCTCTGTGTGTGTGTGGAGGACGGACGCTGAGCCTTCCTCTGTGTGTGTGTGGAGGACGGAGGCTGAGCCTTCCTCTGTGTGTGTGTGTGTGTGGAGGACGGACGCTGAGCCTTCCTCTGTGTGTGTGGAGGACGGACGCTGAGCCTTCCTCTGTGTGTGTGTGGAGGACGGACACTGAGCCTTCCTCTGTGTGTGTGGAGGACGGACGCTGAGCCTTCCTCTGTGTGTGTGTGGAGGACGGACGCTGAGCCTTCCTCTGTGTGTGTGTGGAGGACGGACGCTGAGCCTTCCTCTGTGTGTGTGGAGGACGGACGCTGAGCCTTCCTCTGTGTGTGTGGAGGATGGACGCTGAGACTTCCTCTCTGTGTGTGTGGAGGACGGACGCTGAGCCTTCCTCTCTGTGTGTGTGGAGGACGGATGCTGAGCCTTCCTCTGTGTGTGTGGAGGACGGACGCTGAGCCTTCCTCTGTGTGTGTGGAGGACGGAGGCTGAGCCTTCCTCTGTGTGTGGAGGACGGAGGCTGAGCCTTCCTCTGTGTGTGTGTGGAGGACGGACGCTGAGCCTTTCTCTGTGTGTGTGTGGAGGACGGACGCTGAGCCTTCCTCTGTGTGTGTGGAGGACGGACGCTGAGCCTTCCTCTGTGTGTGTGGAGGACGGACGCTGAGCCTTCCTCTGTGTGTGTGGAGGACGGACGCTGAGCCTTCCTCTGTGTGTGTGGAGGACGGACGCTGAGCCTTCCTCTCTGTGTGTGTGGAGGACGGACGCTGAGCCTTCCTCTGTGTGTGTGGAGGACGGAGGCTGAGCCTTCCTCTGTGTGTGGAGGACGGAGGCTGAGCCTTCCTCTGTGTGTGTGTGGAGGACGGACGCTGAGCCTTCCTCTGTGTGTGTGTGGAGGACGGAGGCTGAGCCTTCCTCTGTGTGTGTGTGTGGAGGACGGACGCTGAGCCTTCCTCTGTGTGTGTGGAGGACGGACGCTGAGCCTTCCTCTGTGTGTGTGTGGAGGACGGACGCTGAGCCTTCCTCTGTGTGTGTGGAGGACGGACGCTGAGCCTTCCTCTGTGTGTGTGTGGAGGACAGACGCTGAGCCTTCCTCTGTGTGTGTGTGGAGGACGGAGGCTGAGCCTTCCTCTGTGTGTGTGTGTGGAGGATGGACGCTGAGCCTTTCTCTGTGTGTGTGGAGGACGGACGCTGAGCCTTCCTCTGTGTGTGTGGAGGACGGACGCTGAGCCTTCCTCTGTGTGTGTGGAGGACGGACGCTGAGCCTTCCTCTGTGTGTGTGGAGGATGGACGCTGAGCCTTCCTCTGTGTGTGTGGAGGACGGACGCTGAGCCTTCCTCTGTGTGTGTGGAGGACGGACGCTGAGCCTTCCTCTGTGTGTGTGGAGGATGGACGCTGAGCCTTCCTCTGTGTGTGTGTGGAGGACGGACGCTGAGCCTTCCTCTGTGTGTGTGGAGGACGGACGCTGAGCCTTCCTCTGTGTGAGGAGGACGGACGCTGAGCCTTCCTCTGTGTGTGTGTGGAGGACGGACGCTGAGCCTTCCTCTGTGTGTGTGGAGGACGGACGCTGAGCCTTCCTCTGTGTGTGTGGAGGACGGACGCTGAGCCTTCCTCTGTGTGTGTGGAGGACGGACGCTGAGCCTTCCTCTGTGTGTGTGTGGAGGACGGACGCTGAGCCTTCCTCTGTGTGTGTGTGTGTGTGTGGAGGACGGACTCTGAGCCTTCCTCTGTGTGTGTGTGGAGGACAGACGCTGAGCTTTCCTCTGTGTGTGTGGAGGACGGACGCTGAGCCTTCCTCTGTGTGTGTGGAGGACAGACGCTGAGCTTTCCTCTGTGTGTGTGGAGGACGGACGCTGAGCCTTCCTCTGTGTGTGTGGAGGACGGACGCTGAGCCTTCCTCTGTGTGTGTGGAGGACAGACGCTGAGCTTTCCTCTGTGTGTGTGGAGGACGGACGCTGAGCCTTCCTCTATGTGTGTGTGGAGGACAGACGCTGAGCTTTCCTCTGTGTGTGTGGAGGACGGATGCTGAGCCTTCCTCTGTGTGTGTGGAGGACGGACGCTGAGCCTTCCTCTGTGTGTGTGGAGGACGGAGGCTGAGCCTTCCTCTGTGTGTGGAGGACGGAGGCTGAGCCTTCCTCTGTGTGTGTGTGGAGGACGGACGCTGAGCCTTCCTCTGTGTGTGTGGAGGACGGACGCTGAGCCTTCCTCTGTGTGTGTGGAGGACGGACGCTGAGCCTTCCTCTGTGTGTGTGGAGGACGGACGCTGAGCCTTCCTCTGTGTGTGTGGAGGACGGACGCTGAGCCTTCCTCTGTGTGTGTGGAGGACGGACGCTGAGCCTTCCTCTGTGTGTGTGGAGGACAGACGCTGAGCCTTCCTCTGTGTGTGTGGAGGACGGACGCTGAGCCTTCCTCTCTGTGTGTGTGGAGGACGGACGCTGAGCCTTCCTCTCTGTGTGTGTGGAGGACGGATGCTGAGCCTTCCTCTGTGTGTGTGGAGGACGGACGCTGAGCCTTCCTCTGTGTGTGTGTGGAGGACGGAGGCTGAGCCTTCCTCTGTGTGTGTGGAGGACAGACGCTGAGTCTTCCTCTGTGTGTGTGGAGGACGGACGCTGAGCCTTCCTCTCTGTGTGTGTGGAGGACGGACGCTGAGCCTTCCTCTCTGTGTGTGTGGAGGACGGATGCTGAGCCTTCCTCTGTGTGTGTGGAGGACGGACGCTGAGCCTTCCTCTGTGTGTGTGTGGAGGACAGACGCTGAGCCTTCCTCTGTGTGTGTGTGGAGGACGGACGCTGAGCCTTCCTCTGTGTGTGTGTGGAGGACGGAGGCTGAGCCTTCCTCTGTGTGTGTGTGTGGAGGATGGACGCTGAGCCTTTCTCTGTGTGTGTGTGGAGGACGGACGCTGAGCCTTCCTCTGTGTGTGTGGAGGACGGACGCTGAGCCTTCCTCTGTGTGTGTGGAGGACGGACGCTGAGCCTTCCTCTGTGTGTGTGGAGGATGGACGCTGAGCCTTCCTCTGTGTGTGTGTGGAGGACGGACGCTGAGCCTTCCTCTGTGTGTGTGTGGAGGACGGACGCTGAGCCTTCCTCTGTGTGTGTGTGGAGGACGGACGCTGAGCCTTCCTCTGTGTGTGTGTGGAGGACGGAGGCTGAGCCTTCCTCTGTGTGTGTGTGTGTGTGGAGGACGGACGCTGAGCCTTCCTCTGTGTGTGTGGAGGACGGACGCTGAGCCTTCCTCTGTGTGTGTGTGTGGAGGACGGACGCTGAGCCTTCCTCTGTGTGTGTGTGGAGGACGGAGGCTGAGCCTTCCTCTGTGTGTGTGTGTGTGTGTGGAGGACGGACGCTGAGCCTTCCTCTGTGTGTGTGGAGGACGGACGCTGAGCCTTCCTCTGTGTGTGTGTGGAGGACGGACACTGAGCCTTCCTCTGTGTGTGTGGAGGACGGACGCTGAGCCTTCCTCTGTGTGTGTGTGGAGGACGGACGCTGAGCCTTCCTCTGTGTGTGTGTGGAGGACGGACGCTGAGCCTTCCTCTGTGTGTGTGGAGGACGGACGCTGAGCCTTCCTCTGTGTGTGTGGAGGATGGACGCTGAGACTTCCTCTCTGTGTGTGTGGAGGACGGACGCTGAGCCTTCCTCTCTGTGTGTGTGGAGGACGGATGCTGAGCCTTCCTCTGTGTGTGTGGAGGACGGACGCTGAGCCTTCCTCTGTGTGTGTGGAGGACGGAGGCTGAGCCTTCCTCTGTGTGTGGAGGACGGAGGCTGAGCCTTCCTCTGTGTGTGTGTGGAGGACGGACGCTGAGCCTTTCTCTGTGTGTGTGTGGAGGACGGACGCTGAGCCTTCCTCTGTGTGTGTGGAGGACGGACGCTGAGCCTTCCTCTGTGTGTGTGGAGGACGGACGCTGAGCCTTCCTCTGTGTGTGTGGAGGACGGACGCTGAGCCTTCCTCTGTGTGTGTGGAGGACGGACGCTGAGCCTTCCTCTGTGTGTGTGGAGGATGGACGCTGAGCCTTCCTCTCTGTGTGTGTGGAGGACGGACGCTGAGCCTTCCTCTGTGTGTGTGGAGGACGGAGGCTGAGCCTTCCTCTGTGTGTGGAGGACGGAGGCTGAGCCTTCCTCTGTGTGTGTGTGGAGGACGGAGGCTGAGCCTTCCTCTGTGTGTGTGTGTGGAGGACGGACGCTGAGCCTTCCTCTGTGTGTGTGGAGGACGGACGCTGAGCCTTCCTCTGTGTGTGTGGAGGACGGACGCTGAGCCTTCCTCTGTGTGTGTGTGGAGGACGGACGCTGAGCCTTCCTCTGTGTGTGTGGAGGACGGACGCTGAGCCTTCCTCTGTGTGTGTGGAGGATGGACGCTGAGCCTTCCTCTCTGTGTGTGTGGAGGACGGACGCTGAGCCTTCCTCTCTGTGTGTGTGGAGGACGGATGCTGAGCCTTCCTCTGTGTGTGTGGAGGACGGACGCTGAGCCTTCCTCTGTGTGTGTGGAGGACAGACGCTGAGCCTTCCTCTGTGTGTGTGGAGGACGGACGCTGAGCCTTCCTCTGTGTGTGTGGAGGACGGACGCTGAGCCTTCCTCTGTGTGTGTGTGGAGGACGGACGCTGAGCCTTCCTCTGTGTGTGTGTGGAGGACGGAGGCTGAGCCTTCCTCTGTGTGTGTGTGGAGGACGGAGGCTGAGCCTTCCTCTGTGTGTGTGTGTGGAGGACGGACGCTGAGCCTTCCTCTGTGTGTGTGGAGGACGGACGCTGAGCCTTCCTCTGTGTGTGTGGAGGACGGACGCTGAGCCTTCCTCTGTGTGTGTGGAGGATGGACGCTGAGCCTTCCTCTGTGTGTGTGTGGAGGACGGACGCTGAGCCTTCCTCTGTGTGTGTGGTGGATGGACGCTGAGCCTTCCTCTGTGTGTGTGGAGGACGGACGCTGAGCCTTCCTCTGTGTGTGTGGAGGACGGACGCTGAGCCTTCCTCTGTGTGAGGAGGACGGACGCTGAGCCTTCCTCTGTGTGTGTGTGGAGGACGGACGCTGAGCCTTCCTCTGTGTGTGTGGAGGACGGAGGCTGAGCCTTCCTCTGTGTGAGGAGGATGGACGCTGAGCCTTCCTCTGTGTGTGTGTGTGTGTGTGGAGGACGGACTCTGAGCCTTCCTCTGTGTGTGTGGAGGACGGACGCTGAGCCTTCCTCTGTGTGTGTGTGGAGGACGGACGCTGAGCCTTCCTCTGTGTGTGTGTGGAGGATGGACACTGAGCCTTCCTCTGTGTGTGTGGAGGACGGACGCTGAGCCTTCCTCTGTGTGTGTGTGGAGGACGGACGCTGAGCCTTCCTCTGTGTGTGTGTGGAGGACGGACACTGAGCCTTCCTCTGTGTGTGTGGAGGACGGACGCTGAGCCTTCCTCTGTGTGTGTGGAGGACGGACGCTGAGCCTTCCTCTGTGTGTGTGGAGGACAGACGCTGAGCCTTCCTCTGTGTGTGTGGAGGACGGGCGCTAAGCCTTCCTCTGTGTGTGTGTGGAGGATGGACGCTGAGCCTTCCTCTGTGTGTGTGTGGAGGACGGGTGCTGAGCCTTCCTCTGTGTGTGTGTGTGGAGGACGGACGCTGAGCCTTCCTCTGTGTGTGTGTGGAGGACGGACGCTGAGCCTTCCTCTGTGTGTGTGGAGGACGGACGCTGAGCCTTCCTCTGTGTGTGTGTGGAGGACGGACGCTGAGCCTTCCTCTGTGTGTGTGGAGGACGGACGCTGAGCCTTCCTCTGTGTGTGTGTGTGTGGAGGACGGACGCTGAGCCTTCCTCTGTGTGTGTGTGGAGGACAGACGCTGAGCTTTCCTCTGTGTGTGTGGAGGACGGACGCTGAGCCTTCCTCTGTGTGTGTGTGTGTGGAGGACGGATGCTGAGCCTTCCTCTGTGTGTGGAGGACGGACGCTGAGCCTTCTTCTGTGTGTGTGGAGGACGGACGCTGAGCCTTCCTCTGTGTGTGTGTGTGGAGGACGGAGGCTGAGCCTTCCTCTGTGTGTGTGAAGGACGGACGCTGAGCCTTCCTCTGTGTGTGGAGGACGGACGCTGAGCCTTCCTCTGTGTGTGTGGAGGACGGATGCTGAGCCTTCCTCTGTGTGTGGAGGACGGACGCTGAGCCTTCCTCTGTGTGTGTGGAGGACGGACGCTGAGCCTTCCTCTGTGTGTGTGGAGGACGGACGCTGAGCCTTCCTCTGTGTGTGTGGAGGACGGACGCTGAGTCTTCCTCTGTGTGTGTGGAGGACGGACGCAGAGCATTCCTCTGTGTGTGTGTGTGTGGAGGACGGACGCTGAGTCTTCCTCTGTGTGTGTATGGAGGATGGACGCTGAGTCTTCCTCTGTGTGTGTGGAGGACGGACGCTGAGCCTTCCTCTGTGTGTGTGTGTGGAGGACGGACGCTGAGCCTTCCTCTGTGTGTGTGGAGGACGGACGCTGAGCCTTCCTCTGTGTGTGTGGAGGATGGACGCTGAGCCTTCCTCTCTGTGTGTGTGGAGGACGGACGCTGAGCCTTCCTCTGTGTGTGTGGAGGACGGACGCTGAGCCTTCCTCTGTGTGTGTGGAGGACGGACGCTGAGCCTTCCTCTGTGTGTGTGGAGGACGGACGCTGAGCCTTCCTCTGTGTGTGTGGAGGACGGACGCTGAGCCTTCCTCTGTGTGTGTGTGGAGGACGGACGCTGAGCCTTCCTCTGTGTGTGTGGAGGACGGACGCTGAGCCTTCCTCTGTGTGTGTGTGGAGGACGGACGCTGAGCCTTCCTCTGTGTGTGTGGAGGATGGACGCTGAGCCTTCTTCTGTGTGTGTGGAGGACGGACGCTGAGTCTTCCTCTGTGTGTGTGGAGGATGGATGCTGAGCCTTCCTCTGTGTGTGTGGAGGATGGACGCTGAGCCTTCCTCTCTGTGTGTGTGGAGGACGGACGCTGAGCCTTCCTCTGTGTGTGTGGAGGACAGACGCTGAGCCTTCCTCTGTGTGTGTGGAGGACGGACGCTGAGCCTTCCTCTGTGTGTGTGGAGGACGGACGCTGAGCCTTCCTCTGTGTGTGTGTGGAGGACGGACGCTGAGCCTTCCTCTGTGTGTGTGTGGAGGACGGACGCTGAGTCTTCCTCTGTGTGTGTGGAGGACGGACGCTGAGCCTTCCTCTGTGTGTGTGGAGGACGGACGCTGAGCCTTCCTCTGTGTGTGTGGAGGATGGATGCTGAGCCTTCCTCTGTGTGTGTGGAGGATGGACGCTGAGCCTTCCTCTCTGTGTGTGTGGAGGACGGACGCTGAGCCTTCCTCTGTGTGTGTGGAGGACGGACGCTGAGCCTTCCTCTCTGTGTGTGTGGAGGACGGACGCTGAGCCTTCCTCTGTGTGTGTGGAGGACGGACGCTGAGCCTTCCTCTCTGTGTGTGTGGAGGACGGACGCTGAGCCTTCCTCTGTGTGTGTGGAGGACGGACGCTGAGCCTTCCTCTGTGTGTGGAGGACAGAGGCTGAGCCTTCCTCTGTGTGTGTGTGGAGGACGGACGCTGAGCCTTCCTCTGTGTGTGTGTGGAGGACGGAGGCTGAGCCTTCCTCTGTGTGTGTGTGTGTGGAGGACGGACGCTGAGCCTTCCTCTGGGTGTGTGTGTGTGTGTGGAGGACGGACGCTGAGCCTTCCTCTGTGTGTGTGTGGAGGACGGACGCTGAGCCTTCCTCTGTGTGTGTGGAGGACGGACGCTGAGCCTTCCTCTGTGTGTGTGGAGGACGGACGCTGAGCCTTCCTCTGTGTGTGTGTGGAGGACGGACGCTGAGCCTTCCTCTGTGTGTGTGGAGGACGGACGCTGAGCCTTCCTCTGTGTGTGTGGAGGACGGACGCTGAGCCTTCCTCTGTGTGTGTGGAGGACGGACGCTGAGCCTTCCTCTGTGTGTGGAGGACGGACGCTGAGCCTTCCTCTGTGTGTGTGGAGGACGGACGCTGAGCCTTCCTCTGTGTGTGTGTGGAAGACGGACGCTGAGCCTTCCTCTGTGTGTGTGGAGGACGGACGCTGAGCCTTCCTCTGTGTGTGTGGAGGACGGACGCTGAGCCTTCCTCTGTGTGTGTGGAGGACGGACGCTGAGCCTTCCTCTGTGTGTGTGGAGGATGGACGCTGAGCCTTCCTCTGTGTGTGTGGAGGACGGACGCTGAGCCTTCCTCTCTGTGTGTGTGGAGGACGGACGCTGAGCCTTCCTCTGTGTGTGTGGAGGATGGACGCTGAGCCTTCCTCTGTGTGTGTGGAGGACGGAGGCTGAGCCTTCCTCTGTGTGAGGAGGATGGACGCTGAGCCTTCCTCTGTGTGTGTGTGTGTGTGTGGAGGACGGACTCTGAGCCTTCCTCTGTGTGTGTGGAGGACGGACGCTGAGCCTTCCTCTGTGTGTGTGTGGAGGACGGACGCTGAGCCTTCCTCTGTGTGTGTGTGGAGGATGGACACTGAGCCTTCCTCTGTGTGTGTGGAGGACGGACGCTGAGCCTTCCTCTGTGTGTGTGTGGAGGACGGACGCTGAGCCTTCCTCTGTGTGTGTGTGGAGGACGGACACTGAGCCTTCCTCTGTGTGTGTGGAGGACGGACGCTGAGCCTTCCTCTGTGTGTGTGGAGGACGGACGCTGAGCCTTCCTCTGTGTGTGTGGAGGACAGACGCTGAGCCTTCCTCTGTGTGTGTGGAGGACGGGCGCTAAGCCTTCCTCTGTGTGTGTGTGGAGGATGGACGCTGAGCCTTCCTCTGTGTGTGTGTGGAGGACGGGTGCTGAGCCTTCCTCTGTGTGTGTGTGTGGAGGACGGACGCTGAGCCTTCCTCTGTGTGTGTGTGGAGGACGGACGCTGAGCCTTCCTCTGTGTGTGTGGAGGACGGACGCTGAGCCTTCCTCTGTGTGTGTGTGGAGGACGGACGCTGAGCCTTCCTCTGTGTGTGTGGAGGACGGACGCTGAGCCTTCCTCTGTGTGTGTGTGGAGGACAGACGCTGAGCTTTCCTCTGTGTGTGTGGAGGACGGACGCTGAGCCTTCCTCTGTGTGTGTGTGTGTGGAGGACGGATGCTGAGCCTTCCTCTGTGTGTGGAGGACGGACGCTGAGCCTTCTTCTGTGTGTGTGGAGGACGGACGCTGAGCCTTCCTCTGTGTGTGTGTGTGGAGGACGGAGGCTGAGCCTTCCTCTGTGTGTGTGAAGGACGGACGCTGAGCCTTCCTCTGTGTGTGGAGGACGGACGCTGAGCCTTCCTCTGTGTGTGTGGAGGACGGATGCTGAGCCTTCCTCTGTGTGTGGAGGACGGACGCTGAGCCTTCCTCTGTGTGTGTGGAGGACGGACGCTGAGCCTTCCTCTGTGTGTGTGGAGGACGGACGCTGAGCCTTCCTCTGTGTGTGTGGAGGACGGACGCTGAGTCTTCCTCTGTGTGTGTGGAGGACGGACGCAGAGCATTCCTCTGTGTGTGTGTGTGTGGAGGACGGACGCTGAGTCTTCCTCTGTGTGTGTATGGAGGATGGACGCTGAGTCTTCCTCTGTGTGTGTGGAGGACGGATGCTGAGCCTTCCTCTGTGTGTGTGTGGAGGACGGACGCTGAGCCTTCCTCTGTGTGTGTGGAGGACGGACGCTGAGCCTTCCTCTGTGTGTGTGGAGGATGGACGCTGAGCCTTCCTCTCTGTGTGTGTGGAGGACGGACGCTGAGCCTTCCTCTGTGTGTGTGGAGGACGGACGCTGAGCCTTCCTCTGTGTGTGTGGAGGACGGACGCTGAGCCTTCCTCTGTGTGTGTGGAGGACGGACGCTGAGCCTTCCTCTGTGTGTGTGGAGGACGGACGCTGAGCCTTCCTCTGTGTGTGTGTGGAGGACGGACGCTGAGCCTTCCTCTGTGTGTGTGGAGGACGGACGCTGAGCCTTCCTCTGTGTGTGTGGAGGACGGACGCTGAGCCTTCCTCTGTGTGTGTGGAGGACGGACGCTGAGCCTTCCTCTGTGTGTGTGTGGAGGACGGACGCTGAGCCTTCCTCTGTGTGTGTGGAGGAAGGACGCTGAGCCTTCCTCTGTGTGTGTGGAGGACGGACGCTGAGTCTTCCTCTGTGTGTGTGGAGGATGGATGCTGAGCCTTCCTCTGTGTGTGTGGAGGATGGACGCTGAGCCTTCCTCTCTGTGTGTGTGGAGGACGGACGCTGAGCCTTCCTCTGTGTGTGTGGAGGACAGACGCTGAGCCTTCCTCTGTGTGTGTGGAGGACGGACGCTGAGCCTTCCTCTGTGTGTGTGGAGGACGGACGCTGAGCCTTCCTCTGTGTGTGTGTGGAGGACGGACGCTGAGCCTTCCTCTGTGTGTGTGTGGAGGACGGACGCTGAGTCTTCCTCTGTGTGTGTGGAGGACGGACGCTGAGCCTTCCTCTGTGTGTGTGGAGGACGGACGCTGAGCCTTCCTCTGTGTGTGTGGAGGATGGATGCTGAGCCTTCCTCTGTGTGTGTGTGGAGGATGGACGCTGAGCCTTCCTCTCTGTGTGTGTGGAGGACGGACGCTGAGCCTTCCTCTGTGTGTGTGGAGGACGGACGCTGAGCCTTCCTCTCTGTGTGTGTGGAGGACGGACGCTGAGCCTTCCTCTGTGTGTGTGGAGGACGGACGCTGAGCCTTCCTCTCTGTGTGTGTGGAGGACGGACGCTGAGCCTTCCTCTGTGTGTGTGGAGGACGGACGCTGAGCCTTCCTCTGTGTGTGGAGGACAGAGGCTGAGCCTTCCTCTGTGTGTGTGTGGAGGACGGACGCTGAGCCTTCCTCTGTGTGTGTGTGGAGGACGGAGGCTGAGCCTTCCTCTGTGTGTGTGTGTGTGGAGGACGGACGCTGAGCCTTCCTCTGGGTGTGTGTGTGTGTGTGGAGGACGGACGCTGAGCCTTCCTCTGTGTGTGTGTGGAGGACGGACGCTGAGCCTTCCTCTGTGTGTGTGGAGGACGGACGCTGAGCCTTCCTCTGTGTGTGTGGAGGACGGACGCTGAGCCTTCCTCTGTGTGTGTGTGGAGGACGGACGCTGAGCCTTCCTCTGTGTGTGTGGAGGACGGACGCTGAGCCTTCCTCTGTGTGTGTGGAGGACGGACGCTGAGCCTTCCTCTGTGTGTGTGGAGGACGGACGCTGAGCCTTCCTCTGTGTGTGTGGAGGACGGACGCTGAGCCTTCCTCTGTGTGTGTGGAGGACGGACGCTGAGCCTTCCTCTGTGTGTGTGTGGAAGACGGACGCTGAGCCTTCCTCTGTGTGTGTGGAGGACGGACGCTGAGCCTTCCTCTGTGTGTGTGGAGGACGGACGCTGAGCCTTCCTCTGTGTGTGTGGAGGACGGACGCTGAGCCTTCCTCTGTGTGTGTGGAGGATGGACGCTGAGCCTTCCTCTCTGTGTGTGTGGAGGACGGACGCTGAGCCTTCCTCTGTGTGTGTGGAGGACGGACGCTGAGCCTTCCTCTGTGTGTGTGGAGGACGGACGCTGAGCCTTCCTCTGTGTGTGTGGAGGACGGACGCTGAGCCTTCCTCTGTGTGTGTGGAGGACGGACGCTGAGCCTTCCTCTGTGTGTGTGTGGAGGACGGACGCTGAGCCTTCCTCTGTGTGTGTGGAGGACGGACGCTGAGCCTTCCTCTGTGTGTGTGTGGAGGACGGACGCTGAGCCTTCCTCTGTGTGTGTGGAGGAAGGACGCTGAGCCTTCCTCTGTGTGTGTGGAGGATGGATGCTGAGCCTTCCTCTGTGTGTGTGGAGGATGGACGCTGAGCCTTCCTCTCTGTGTGTGTGGAGGACGGACGCTGAGCCTTCCTCTGTGTGTGTGGAGGATGGATGCTGAGCCTTCCTCTGTGTGTGTGGAGGATGGACGCTGAGCCTTCCTCTCTGTGTGTGTGGAGGACGGACGCTGAGCCTTCCTCTGTGTGTGTGGAGGATGGATGCTGAGCCTTCCTCTGTGTGTGTGGAGGATGGATGCTGAGCCTTCCTCTGTGTGTGTGGAGGATGGATGCTGAGCCTTCCTCTGTGTGTGTGGAGGATGGATGCTGAGTCTTCCTCTGTGTGTGTGGAGGATGGATGCTGAGCCTTCCTCTGTGTGTGTGGAGGATGGACGCTGAGCCTTCCTCTCTGTGTGTGTGGAGGACGGACGCTGAGCCTTCCTCTGTGTGTGTGGAGGACAGACGCTGAGCCTTTCTCTGTGTGTGTGGAGGACGGACGCTGAGCCTTCCTCTGTGTGTGTGGAGGACGGACGCTGAGCCTTCCTCTGTGTGTGTGTGGAGGACGGACGCTGAGCCTTCCTCTGTGTGTGTGTGGAGGACGGACGCTGAGTCTTCCTCTGTGTGTGTGGAGGACGGACGCTGAGCCTTCCTCTGTGTGTGTGGAGGACGGACGCTGAGCCTTCCTCTGTGTGTGTGGAGGATGGATGCTGAGCCTTCCTCTGTGTGTGTGGAGGACGGACGCTGAGCCTTCCTCTGTGTGTGTGTGTGGAGGACGGACGCTGAGCCTTCCTCTCTGTGTGTGTGGAGGACGGACGCTGAGCCTTCCTCTGTGTGTGTGGAGGACGGACGCTGAGCCTTCCTCTGTGTGTGTGTGTGGAGGACGGACGCTGAGCCTTCCTCTCTGTGTGTGTGGAGGACGGACGCTGAGCCTTCCTCTGTGTGTGTGGAGGACGGACGCTGAGCCTTCCTCTGTGTGTGTGGAGGACGGACGCTGAGCCTTCCTCTCTGTGTGTGTGGAGGACGGACGCTGAGCCTTCCTCTGTGTGTGTGGAGGACGGACGCTGAGCCTTCCTCTCTGTGTGTGTGGAGGACGGACGCTGAGCCTTCCTCTGTGTGTGTGGAGGACGGACGCTGAGCCTTCCTCTGTGTGTGGAGGACAGAGGCTGAGCCTTCCTCTGTGTGTGTGTGGAGGACGGACGCTGAGCCTTCCTCTGTGTGTGTGTGGAGGACGGAGGCTGAGCCTTCCTCTGTGTGTGTGTGTGTGGAGGACGGACGCTGAGCCTTCCTCTGGGTGTGTGTGTGTGTGTGGAGGATCGACGCTGAGCCTTCCTCTGTGTGTGTGTGGAGGACGGACGCTGAGCCTTCCTCTGTGTGTGTGGAGGACGGACGCTGAGCCTTCCTCTGTGTGTGTGGAGGACGGACGCTGAGCCTTCCTCTGTGTGTGTGTGGAGGACGGACGCTGAGCCTTCCTCTGTGTGTGTGGAGGACGGACGCTGAGCCTTCCTCTGTGTGTGTGGAGGACGGACGCTGAGCCTTCCTCTGTGTGTGTGGAGGACGGACGCTGAGCCTTCCTCTGTGTGTGTGGAGGACGGACGCTGAGCCTTCCTCTGTGTGTGTGGAGGACGGACGCTGAGCCTTCCTCTGTGTGTGTGTGGAAGACGGACGCTGAGCCTTCCTCTGTGTGTGTGGAGGACGGACGCTGAGCCTTCCTCTGTGTGTGTGGAGGACGGACGCTGAGCCTTCCTCTGTGTGTGTGGAGGACGGACGCTGAGCCTTCCTCTGTGTGTGTGGAGGATGGACGCTGAGCCTTCCTCTGTGTGTGTGGAGGACGGACGCTGAGCCTTCCTCTCTGTGTGTGTGGAGGACGGACGCTGAGCCTTCCTCTGTGTGTGTGGAGGATGGACGCTGAGCCTTCCTCTGTGTGTGTGGAGGACGGACGCTGAGCCTTCCTCTGTGTGTGTGGAGTACGGACGCTGAGCCTTCCTCTCTGTGTGTGTGGAGGACGGACGCTGAGCCTTCCTCTGTGTGTGTGGAGGACAGACGCTGAGCCTTCCTCTGTGTGTGTGGAGGATGGACGCTGAGCCTTCCTCTCTGTGTGTGTGGAGGACGGACGCTGAGCCTTCCTCTCTGTGTGTGGAGGACGGACGCTGAGCTTTCCTCTGTGTGTGTGTGGAGGACGGACGCTGAGCCTTCCTCTGTGTGTGTGGAGGACGGACGCTGAGCCTTCCTCTGTGTGTGTGGAGGACGGAGGCTGAGCCTTCCTCTGTGTGTGTGGAGGACTGAGGCTGAGCCTTCCTCTGTGTGTGGAGGACGGAGGCTGAGCCTTCCTCTGTGTGTGGAGGACGGAGGCTGAGCCTTCCTCTGTGTGTGTGTGGAGGACGGACGCTGAGCCTTCCTCTGTGTGTGTGTGGAGGACGGAGGCTGAGCCTTCCTCTGTGTGTGTGTGTGGAGGACGGACGCTGAGCCTTCCTCTGTGTGTGGAGGACGGACGCTGAGCCTTCCTCTGTGTGTGTGGAGGACGGACGCTGAGCCTTCCTCTGTGTGTGTGGAGGACAGACGCTGAGCCTTCCTCTGTGTGTGTGGAGGACGGACGCTGAGCCTTCCTCTGTGTGTGTGGAGGACAGACGCTGAGCCTTCCTCTGTGTGTGTGTGTGGAGGACGGACGCTGAGCCTTCCTCTGTGTGTGTGTGGAGGACGGACGCTGAGCCTTCCTCTGTGTGTGTGTGGAGGACGGACGCTGAGCCTTTCTCTGTGTGTGTGGAGGACGGACGCTGAGCCTTCCTCTGTGTGTGTGGAGGACGGACGCTGAGCCTTCCTCTGTGTGTGTGGAGGACGGACGCTGAGCCTTCCTCTGTGTGTGTGGAGGATGGACGCTGAGCCTTCCTCTGTGTGTGTGGAGGACGGACGCTGAGCCTTCCTCTGTGTGTGTGGAGGACGGACGCTGAGCCTTCCTCTGTGTGTGTGTGGAGGACGGATGCTGAGCCTTCCTCTCTGTGTGTGTGGAGGACGGACGCTGAACCTTCCTCTGTGTGTGTGTGGAGGACGGATGCTGAGCCTTCCTCTGTGTGTGTGTGGAGGACGGATGCTGAGCCTTCCTCTGTGTGTGTGGAGGATGGACGCTGAGCCTTTCTCTCTGTGTGTGTGGAGGACGGACGCTGAGCCTTCCTCTGTGTGTGTGTGGAGGACGGATGCTGAGCCTTCCTCTCTGTGTGTGTGGAGGACGGATGCTGAGCCTTCCTCTGTGTGTGTGTGGAGGACGGATGCTGAGCCTTCCTCTGTGTGTGTGGAGGATGGACGCTGAGCCTTTCTCTCTGTGTGTGTGGAGGACGGACGCTGAGCCTTCCTCTGTGTGTGTGTGGAGGACGGACGCTGAGCCTTCCTCTGTGTGTGTGTGGAGGATGGACGCTGAACCTTCCTCTGTGTGTGTGGAGGACGGACGCTGAGCCTTCCTCTGTGTGTGTGTGGAGGACGGACGCTGAACCTTCCTCTGTGTGTGTGGAGGATGGACGCTGAGCCTTTCTCTCTGTGTGTGTGGAGGACGGAGGCTGAGCCTTCCTCTGTGTGTGGAGGACGGAGGCTGAGCCTTCCTCTGTGTGTGTGGAGGACGGACGCTGAGCCTTCCTCTCTGTGTGTGTGGAGGACGGATGCTGAGCCTTCCTCTGTGTGTGTGGAGGACGGACGCTGAGCCTTCCTCTGTGTGTGTGGAGGACGGAGGCTGAGCCTTCCTCTGTGTGTGGAGGACGGAGGCTGAGCCTTCCTCTGTGTGTGTGTGGAGGACGGACGCTGAGCCTTCCTCTGTGTGTGTGTGGAGGACGGACGCTGAGCCTTCCTCTGTGTGTGTGTGTGGAGGACGGACGCTGAGCCTTCCTCTGTGTGTGTGGAGGATGGACGCTGAGCCTTCCTCTGTGTGTGTGGAGGACGGACGCTGAGCCTTCCTCTGTGTGTGTGGAGGACGGACGCTGAGCCTTCCTCTCTGTGTGTGTGGAGGACGGACGCTGAGCCTTCCTCTCTGTGTGTGTGGAGGACGGATGCTGAGCCTTCCTCTGTGTGTGTGGAGGACGGACGCTGAGCCTTCCTCTGTGTGTGTGGAGGACAGACGCTGAGCCTTCCTCTGTGTGTGTGTGGAGGACGGACGCTGAGCCTTCCTCTGTGTGTGTGTGGAGGACGGAGGCTGAGCCTTCCTCTGTGTGTGTGTGTGGAGGATGGACGCTGAGCCTTTCTCTGTGTGTGTGTGGAGGACGGACGCTGAGCCTTCCTCTGTGTGTGTGGAGGACGGACGCTGAGCCTTCCTCTGTGTGTGTGGAGGACGGACGCTGAGCCTTCCTCTGTGTGTGTGGAGGATGGACGCTGAGCCTTCCTCTGTGTGTGTGGAGGACGGACGCTGAGCCTTCCTCTGTGTGTGTGGAGGACGGATGCTGAGCCTTCCTCTGTGTGTGTGTGGAGGACGGACGCTGAGCCTTCCTCTGTGTGTGTGTGGAGGACGGAGGCTGAGTCTTCCTCTGTGTGTGTGTGTGTGTGTGGAGGACGGACGCTGAGCCTTCCTCTGTGTGTGTGTGGAGGACGGACACTGAGCCTTCCTCTGTGTGTGTGGAGGACGGACGCTGAGCCTTCCTCTGTGTGTGTGTGGAGGACGGACGCTGAGCCTTCCTCTGTGTGTGTGTGGAGGACGGACGCTGAGCCTTCCTCTGTGTGTGTGGAGGACGGACGCTGAGCCTTCCTCTGTGTGTGTGGAGGACAGATGCTGAGCCTTCCTCTGTGTGTGTGGAGGATGGACGCTGAGACTTCCTCTCTGTGTGTGTGGAGGACGGACGCTGAGCCTTCCTCTCTGTGTGTGTGGAGGACGGATGCTGAGCCTTCCTCTGTGTGTGTGGAGGACGGATGCTGAGCCTTCCTCTGTGTGTGTGGAGGACGGAGGCTGAGCCTTCCTCTGTGTGTGGAGGACGGAGGCTGAGCCTTCCTCTGTGTGTGTGTGGAGGACGGACGCTGAGCCTTTCTCTGTGTGTGTGTGGAGGACGGACGCTGAGCCTTCCTCTGTGTGTGTGGAGGACGGACGCTGAGCCTTCCTCTGTGTGTGTGGAGGACGGACGCTGAGCCTTCCTCTGTGTGTGTGGAGGACGGACGCTGAGCCTTCCTCTGTGTGTGTGGAGGACGGACGCTGAGCCTTCCTCTGTGTGTGTGGAGGACGGACGCTGAGCCTTCCTCTGTGTGTGTGGAGGACGGAGGCTGAGCCTTCCTCTGTGTGTGGAGGACGGAGGCTGAGCCTTCCTCTGTGTGTGTGTGGAGGACGGACGCTGAGCCTTCCTCTGTGTGTGTGTGGAGGACGGAGGCTGAGCCTTCCTCTGTGTGTGTGTGTGGAGGACGGACGCTGAGCCTTCCTCTGTGTGTGTGGAGGATGGACGCTGAGCCTTCCTCTGTGTGTGTGGAGGACGGACGCTGAGCCTTCCTCTGTGTGTGTGTGGAGGACGGACGCTGAGCCTTCCTCTGTGTGTGTGGAGGACGGACGCTGAGCCTTCCTCTGTGTGTATGGAGGACGGACGCTGAGCCTTCCTCTGTGTGTGTGGAGGACAGACGCTGAGCCTTCCTCTGTGTGTGTGGAGGATGGACGCTGAGCCTTCCTCTCTGTGTGTGTGGAGGACGGACGCTGAGCCTTCCTCTCTGTGTGTGTGGAGGACGGATGCTGAGCCTTCCTCTGTGTGTGTGGAGGACGGACGCTGAGCCTTCCTCTGTGTGTGTGGAGGACAGACGCTGAGCCTTCCTCTGTGTGTGTGGAGGACAGACGCTGAGCCTTCCTCTGTGTGTGTGGAGGACGGACGCTGAGCCTTCCTCTGTGTGTGTGTGGAGGACGGACGCTGAGCCTTCCTCTGTGTGTGTGGAGGACGGACGCTGAGCCTTCCTCTGTGTGTGTGTGTGTGGAGGACAGACGCTGAGCCTTCCTCTGTGTGTGTGTGGAGGACGGAGGCTGAGCCTTCCTCTGTGTGTGTGTGTGGAGGATGGACGCTGAGCCTTTCTCTGTGTGTGTGTGGAGGACGGACGCTGAGCCTTCCTCTGTGTGTGTGGAGGACGGACGCTGAGCCTTCCTCTGTGTGTCTGGAGGACGGATGCTGAGCCTTCCTCTGTGTGTGTGGAGGACAGACGCTGAGCCTTCCTCTGTGTGTGTGGAGGATGGACGCTGAGCCTTCCTCTGTGTGTGTGGAGGACAGACGCTGAGCCTTCCTCTGTGTGTGTGGAGGATGGACGCTGAGCCTTCCTCTGTGTGTGTGGAGGACGGACGCTGAGCCTTCCTCTGTGTGTGTGGAGGACGGACGCTGAGCCTTCCTCTGTGTGTGTGGAGGACGGATGCTGAGCCTTCCTCTGTGTGTGTGTGGAGGACGGACGCTGAGCCTTCCTCTGTGTGTGTGTGGAGGACGGAGGCTGAGCCTTCCTCTGTGTGTGTGTGTGTGGAGGACGGACGCTGAGCCTTCCTCTGTGTGTGTGTGTGTGTGTGTGGAGGACGGACGCTGAGCCTTCCTCTGTGTGTGTGGAGGACGGACGCTGAGCCTTCCTCTGTGTGTGTGGAGGACGGACGCTGAGCCTTCCTCTGTGTGTGTGGAGGACGGACGCTGAGCCTTCCTCTGTGTGTGTGTGGAGGACGGATGCTGAGCCTTCCTCTGTGTGTGTGGAGGACGGACGCTGAGCCTTCCTCTGTGTGTGTGGAGGACGGACGCTGAGCCTTCCTCTGTGTGTGTGGAGGACGGACGCTGAGCCTTCCTCTGTGTGTGTGGAGGACGGACGCTGAGCCTTCCTCTGTGTGTGTGGAGGACGGACGCTGAGCCTTCCTCTGTGTGTGTGGAGGATGAACGCTGAGCCTTCCTCTCTGTGTGTGTGGAGGACGGACGCTGAGCCTTCCTCTGTGTGTGTGGAGGACAGACGCTGAGCCTTCCTCTGTGTGTGTGGAGGACGGACGCTGAGCCTTCCTCTGTGTGTGTGGAGGACGGAGGCTGAGCCTTCCTCTGTGTGTGGAGGACGGAGGCTGAGCCTTCCTCTGTGTGTGTGGAGGATGGACGCTGAGCCTTCCTCTGTGTGTGTGGAGGACGGACGCTGAGCCTTCCTCTGTGTGTGTGTGGAGGACGGACGCTGAGCCTTTCTCTGTGTGTGTGTGGAGGACGGACGCTGAGCCTTCCTCTGTGTGTGTGGAGGACGGACGCTGAGCCTTCCTCTGTGTGTGTGTGGAGGACGGAGGCTGAGCCTTCCTCTGTGTGTGTGTGGAGGACGGACGCTGAGCCTTCCTCTGTGTGTGTGGAGGACGGACGCTGAGCCTTCCTCTGTGTGTGTGGAGGACGGACGCTGAGCCTTCCTCTGTGTGTGTGGAGGACGGACGCTGAGCCTTCCTCTGTGTGTGTGGAGGACGGACGCTGAGCCTTCCTCTGTGTGTGGAGGACGGACGCTGAGCCTTCCTCTGTGTGTGGAGGACGGACGCTGAGCCTTCCTCTGTGTGTGTGTGGAGGACGGTGATTATCAGTGCAGTCCCCCCAGTGCTTCCAATGTGTGCACACCAGTGCTACCAATCAGTGAAGCCTCATTAGCTCACATCAATGAAGGAAAAAAATTACCTGTTTGCAAAATTTTATAACAAACTATGAAAAGTTTATTTATTTATTTACGTCTTTTTTTCATTTTTTTAATAAAAATAACAGTGGTAGTTAAATACGCCAAAAGAAGCTCTATTTACGTGAAAAAAAATATATAAAATTTTTATTTGGGAACAGTGTTTCATGGCTGCGCAATTGTCATTCAAAGTGTGAGCACTAAAAGCTGAAAATTGGCCTGGGCAAGAAGGGGGTGAAACTGCTGGTACACAAGTGGTTAAAAGAGAAGTATAGTTTTTTGGGGGTTTTCTTTATTCGTACTTCCCTAGATGGATGCTGTATCTGTCCCCCGGCGCCTCTAACATTGAAAACCAAGCCATCGAACACCACCGATCGCTCTTTTCTCACAGCTCTGTGGGCAGAGAGCTGGTGACTGCTCATTGGAGTGCTGGGCTGTGGAGGGGGCGGAGCCAGCTCAGGCTCTCAGCGGCTTGCGGAGAGGCTGAGCCAGATGTCGGTCCAGGGATCTGGCAGATCCCGAATCCATGTTTGTGATGACGCCGAGCCTGGACCGAATCTGTGATGTCAGAAGAGAGCAGACTTCAGCCCACTCTCTGCTGAAAACAGCAGTACAAAATGAACTGCACTCCTGTGATCCATAGAAGTGTAAACTAATGAGCTTTCCCCGTACTTCTCCTTTAATGTGGTTGCACAGTTTGCAGTGTTTTTTGCTCCCTTGATTGGGTCCCTGTAATCACAATGAAATTTCATGCTGATCATTTTATGTCTGAGGTCAAGTGATGGCTTGAAGACCAGCATTAGTGTTCATTCGATTTTTATTCAGTGTTTTATCTTCCGGTATAACAGAACACAAATCCATTCCTGTATAATGAGCAAAGAAGAAGTGTGTTAGGGACTTTAGCGAAGCCATGTCCTGGTGAGGTCGTGTAATTCCATCCCTCGGGACTTTGAGTGAAACCATGTCCTGGTGAGGCCATGTGTTTCCATCCCATTTGATTCGAAAGGAGGAGAGCAAAGGGGGCGGGACTTTGTGTGAAGCACGAGGTAGCAACAGAATTGCTTGGTGAATATGTAGGAATTTTATTGATAATTAACAATAATACATACATAGAATACTGGTACATAGATATGGACATGGTATCAGAAGGTTAATATTCAGCACATTAATAATAACAATAGTAGCTGAAGATAAAACAACAATAAAATTTCCAGAGTTCACCAAGAACGAAATTGGGTAAAAAATATAGACACAGTAGGGCCTGCAGGACCCATTGCCTCCCTAGTCCTGTGAGTAGAGGTAGTACGGTAGTAGCTTGCAATTCAAGTAAATATGGGTAGGAGCACGGCCATTGGTAGCTCTACGCATTTTGTGGTTTTTGAACCACTCATCAGGAGCAAGGCACGTAATGATTCTATAATGAAATAGTGATATACGGGTAACCAGATTGAAGTAATGAAAAACATGGACAGGGGAAGGGTAAATAAGCCCTGCACAGTGTACATGTTAACTTACTCGGATAATTCGATTGGTGGTAAGGTGGCCGGGCGTCACAGCCATCCAGGGACACCCCCAACCAGGAGCTGAGGTAGGCAGCTTGGGAAAGACAACCCATGCAGGCTGAAGCCAGGGCAGGCATGGAGATAGCGGGGCACTCCTGTGGAGGAAGTGAAAAATGGTGGGGTGAGCCAAGGAGTCAGTGGGGAGGTGAATGAGATGGACGATGGGTAGAGGGCCCATGCTGGTGAGGGAAAAAATATCCATATCTATGTACCAGTATTCTATGTATGTATTATTGTTTATTATCAATAAAATTCCTACATATTCACCAAGCAATTCTGTTGCTACCTTGTGCTTCACACAAAGTCCCGCCCCCTTCACTAATCCATTTCTGCTCGGGGCAGACTGCTGACCAGGACTTGGCAGGTGGGTGAGCCATAGAAGGTGCACAGAGTACTTTGTGGAGTCACAGAGATCCAGGATACCCAGTGACACAGAAGGGAGAGGATTTGGAGCAGCTGCTTATTCAGCCTTAGTAAGAGCCCATAGAAGGACCAAGGTGCAGGGCCTAAGACGTTGTGTGGTATTCAATGAGCACCCCACACAAGGTGAAGTTGCTAATGGACGACACACAAGTTGAAGCCTCTCACCCAAACCTAAAGCTATGGAAGATCAGGCACAGAGATACTAGAGAGAATCTTTTACTGCACTGAGATCACAAGTGTAAGAGAGACAACGCATAGGCTGTAGACGGGAGTACATGGGGGGGTTACAGTAGCACAAGGAAAGAATGACAGGGAATGGGTGCCATGGAGGAACCATGTTGTAAGGAGAGAAACAAAGACATGGTCACTTTGCCATGAATAGGTGAGGTGACATTATCTCTATAAGACACTATGACAGTCAATGCATCTATACTCAGATGTATCTTATTACTGTATCAAACGGCTGTAACCCGGGGCAACTAGGACTCAAGGTTATCCATGGGGCTCTGATTTGATTATGACCAGATCCATCTGGAATATTGAATACAGCCTTCATCCATTTGAATGTTTAGCCTTGTATTGATGGAATGACACTGTCATCAGTCCTCTGTTTGTGACCCCCGGCTTTTCACACATTACCTTGATCTATTTGAATATTCACGCCCTCAAGTGTCTCCTGTGTCCGCTGTGGGGGGGGAATTACCTTTGGGTGCCTCAACAGGTACTGCTTTGTGTTCTGCTGGTCCTCATTGATGGGAATGATTGCCTCCTCCTAAGGAAGTGATTGTAGTCACGAAACATGTAGAGGATTACGTCAAGACATACATTTCAGCTCCCCATACTACCAATGGGGTTTATTCGTTCCTTGGGAAACATCTGTATTCACCATCTACAGTTGCATTTAAAGCAGAGTTCCACACAAAAATGGAACTTCCACTTTTCGGAACCCTCCCCCCCTCCGGTGTCACATTTGGCACCTTTCAGGGGGGAGTGGGGTGCAGATACCTGTCTAAGACAGGTATTTTCACCCACTTCCGGCATAGACTCCCATGGGAGTCTATGCCTCTTCCTGTCCCTCCGCGCTGTCTCCTGGAAAACACACAGGTCCCAGGAGATAGCAGGGACCAGTTACGATGCGCAGCGCGACTCGCGCATGCACAGTAGGGAACCGGGAAGTGAAGCCGCAACGCTTCACTTCCTGACTCCCTCACCTAGGATGGCGGCGGCAGCTGCCGAGAACCGAGTGGGTTCTCGGCGTCGGCTGCCGACATTGCTGGACCCTGGGACAGGTAAGTGGCCATTTATTAAAAGTCAGCAGCTGCAGTATTTGTAGCTGCTGGCTTTTAATATTTTTTTTTTTAGCGGTTTAGGTGGACCCCCGCTTTAACTGCCTATCAATTTATGTATAATTGTTTTTAATCATTTCCTTTTCTTAAATAAATTGCAAATATTTTTAAAATAACCTTTGCCTTATCCATGGATACCGTGATAGTCCTAATCCTCTTCTATGCCAGGGGCATGCTTGGAGCAGCCCCGGGTATTTCTTTCCAATAGCCCATTACAAAGGATGATGGTACCCGACCCCACCCTTAGACTTAATTGATCAAGGCAACCCTTTCTATTTACTGTATCTATGTGGGTAACCTGGTAAAGAAGTAGACTTTTTATTGGTTCAGTGATGCTGTACTCTTGTTGATCATCCAATCAAACGCAAAGGACGTAATTTTTTTTCTTTTTATTCTCTGCATATAATTGGGTGTTCGGTGTGAACAATGTATTCACCCCTGACATCTCATTCACTGTGGCATATCCACAGCAAAATAAAAACACCAAACAAAAGTAATTATGAATAAATGGTTTTAAACCTAGAAGTAAAAAGAAAGCAAAAAAAGATTTACAAAAAAGATACAAAGATATCTGAACACAGAGTTGGACATAAAACATCAAGTTAATTATAAAGTGCATAAAAGAATTCTCTCATAGAAGTCCATACCATGTTATACATATAACTGATCAGTCATTGTTATATAATCTTGCAATCAAAATGTGAAGAATGTCTAAGAAAAATAAAAAGATTCATGGAGCAGCACTGGAACCCCAGACCCCATCGTACAAATGTAACAGTTGTGTAACCAAAGACTCCAACATGGCCTCCTCTATCTGGTGTATAGCAAGACTTGTCCTTCCACAATGGCTGTGGTACTTTCCAGCTGGGAATCTACAGTAGATTATTTCATTCATGTATGAAGCTCATTCCCTATGGATCATGTGAAGCGGATGAGCTCAACTACATGTGGGGCTTTGTTTTACCACCTCAAACTTGTGCCCTCAGAGGAAGGAACCTTCCAAACATTTCCCAATCCAGCCGTGTTCACCACTTCAATCTCCACCACTTTATGTTTTTTTTGTAGTAAAATACGAAGTCCACTTACTCTGTCCAGCTCCCCTCCCCCTCCACAAATCACCAATATGATAGAATTACCAAAACCTACCTGTAAAGTTGGATTTACACTTACCTTAACCTTGTTTTCTGCCTGTGGAGCCTAGGTGAGGAGGACATCACATTCCTTCCATCTAGATCTCGGGGAATACAAAGCACTGAGATCTCATGAGAAGATGATCTTGCAATGGATTGAAGTATCTTCTCTGCTCTCCCTTCCCCAGGAATCTTCCTTAAAGTGGAACTTCAGTCATTTTTTTCATCTATTAAATCTTCTGCCCTTATTGTTTTAACTTTGGATAGTAAAACATTTTTTTCTGCCAGTTAATCCCTTATACAGCCCACTTCCTGTTTCTTGTCTGGTCATTAGCCCAGGCTTATGACATCATGCACACTCTCTCTCTCTCTCTCACTCTCCTGAGAGTTTGCCAGGAAGGGAGGGGGGGGAGTCATAAGTGGGCAAATGAGGGCTGCAGAGCTGGAGGTGTGCCTCTGTAAATCCAGGAAGTGAACAGGCAGCAGCTTCAGCTGCCCACAGTTAAAATGGATGCAGCCAGACTTAGTGGAGGGAGATTTCTGCAGCATATTTGGCAAGTACAGAAGCACAGTATATATAAAATAATATGCAAAGTGGTTGAAGGGAAGCTTTGTTTCACTCTGATGAAGGGGAAGTTTTGAGTCTCCCAATCACATTGGATTCTTTTCTTGTTATATACACAATAAAAATCTCATGGACTCTTCTTAGTACTATGGCAGGGGGCAGAGAGAGGAAACGTTTACCAGTGACCCTTTATAATGGTGTCCACTTTAACATATAATCTGGAGCCATTTTTTTTTCACATTGTGGATGGAGTGGAGAATGGTTAAACCCCCGTCGGTATTCCTGCCATCTGTGTCCCATTGGGAAATCTGTCCTTTAGACACAACTGGAAATGAGAGGATATCCAAAGTAAAGGATAACCCCTGCAAGACTTTTGTGGACAGAACAGGAATAGAGGGAAATCTCTCATTGGGGACACTAGTTCAGATGCCAACTCAAAATTTTGGATTTTTCCATGACTCTCCGTGACAATGATCACCAGGACAATAGAAAGGGCGGATCTCCTCAGAGGTGACACAGACAGCAATAAAACCTGACAGGGGATATAATCCTTCCACACTCCATCCAAAACTAAGAAAATGTTTTGCTTTTAGATACATTTCAAAGTCCAACTGGAACTATTAGTGGATGCAAAGAAAAAAAAAAAAAGGAAAGATTGGAGATTCATATTTTGCTAAAAACAGACATTACATGTCCCGACCAGCATGATAGGACAGATATTAGGAGACTAATAAAGAGGATCTGTATGTGATGAGAAGCTGCCCTCTTGAACTGGAGAAGAAGGATCCAATCCCAGTGCCGGCCACAGTCCCATCCTCCGCTCCAGACATGGATCCATTCCCACTGGTGGTGGAATCATTGTGGATGGGTTGTCTATATCCAACCTCCATGACACTCAGAGGAAGAGCTTTAGCTTTTTTTGCAATCCATCTGTAAATAAACACCACCACAGATCAGGAGATTGTATGGAATATTACTGTAAACCACCCCAGGGGGCCCCAATCTTTTATAGTTCTAGCAATGACCCCCCCACTTTTTACACCCTTGTTCTTTTATTAACTACTTGACACCCCACAGCATATCCATACCAATACCCATACCATACCATACCATACCATACCAGCTGTAGGCATCATTCCAGTATTGTTTTTTTTTTAGCCAGTGGTCAACTTTTTTGTAAAAGCAATCCAAGCTAGATTGCTTTTACAAGCAGCGGGTCATCACCTCCCCCCACTCTTCCGCAGCCTTCCCTGGCTCCCCCTTCCCATCGGGACTGGAAGAGCACCGATAATCTCCATGGTCTAAGAAACCCGAAGCGACAAGTCTTTCATCACTTCTGGTTTCGATGCCGCATGTCAAACCATAAGGCCCCTTTCACACTGGGGCGGTGGGGGCGTCGGCGGTACAACAGCGCTATTTTTAGTGCTGCTGTACCGTCGTTCTTGCAGCGGTATTCGGCCGCTAGCGGTGCTGTTTTAACCCCCCGCTGGCGGCCGAAAAAGGGTTAAAAACCTCGTACAGCGCGGCTATAGCCGCGGTATTACCGCGGTATAGCCGCGCTGTCCCATTGATTTCAATGGGCAGGAGCGGTGAAGGAGCGGTGAATACACCGCTCCTTCCCCGCTCCAAAGAAGCGGTTTGCAGGACTTTTTTCACCGTCCTGCCACCGCACCGCTTCAGTGTGAAAGCCCTCAGGCTTTCACACTGAACAAACAGCGGCGGCTGTTTAGGGGCGGTTTTCAGGCGGTATTTTTAGCGCAATACCGCCTGAAAACCGCCCCAGTGTGAAAGGGGTCTTACTGGTTTGATAAAAAGCATCAGATCGTACTGATCTTCGTATGATTTAAAGCTTTTAAAAACAGCAGAGGAGGGATCTCTCCCAGATCTCAGTAAATACCCCCCCATGCTATTGCAAGGGATGTTTACATTTCTTGTGATAATAAAAGTGATTTAAAAAAAATGAAAGCAACAGTGTAAAAAAATAAAAATAACATTTTAAAGCACCCCTTTGACCCTGTGCTTGCGTGCAAAGGCGAATGCATGCGTCTGTCCCGCCTTAGTATGTAAACAGCGATCACACC
The DNA here is from genome assembly GCF_042186555.1 of Aquarana catesbeiana. Lineage (NCBI taxonomy): Eukaryota > Metazoa > Chordata > Amphibia > Anura > Ranidae > Aquarana > Aquarana catesbeiana. The sequence continues at coordinate 795,343,126 of NC_133325.1, forward strand.
GCATGTGAGGTATCACCCCCCCTGAATATGTTCAGGTGTTCAGGTGTTTTTAACTAGCCCTGCAGGAAATGTCATTCTTGTATGTGTGCGCTGTAAAATATTTTGTACTGTTTATAGGTCTTACAGCAGCACCATCTTGAATTTAAATGCATTGTATGGTGTGCCCCCCAAATATGTACTTGTATGTTGTAATAGGCCCTGACCAGGTTTTTGGGCTGGAGCACCCCTCCCCCTCCTCATTACCTCCTATTTAGTGGCCACCAGTGATTAGGATGTATCCCTTTCAGTTCTCCCACATAGAGGAGTTCAGCTCCCATGGTTGAGACAGAGGATCTTCCATTCTATTACTAGTGTAGGACCCACTAATTCGGGGTACTTTGTCGCAGTAAGTGGGCTTAGCACTATATGACCATATAGTGTGACCAAACCCCCGTATTTTTTGAATATGTTCAGGTGTTTTTAACTAGCCCTGCAGGAAATGTCATTCTTGTATGTGTGCGCTGTAAAATATTTTGTACTGTTTATAGGTCTTACAGCAGCACCATCTTGAATTTAAATGCATTGTATGGTGTGCCCCCCAAATATGTACTTGTATCACCCCCCTAACGTCATATCGAGGACAGTCATTATAGCACCAAACCTCCTGTGTAACTCTAAAGTGATACAATGTGAAGGCTTTTAAAGGGTCACCTATGGATAATAAAATGTACATAGTTTGTCACTGTTGCACGGGTGTGCGCACATTTTAAAACGTGACATGTTTGGTTTCTATTTACTCGGCATAGCATCATCTTTTAGATTTTGCCAAACAATTAGGCATTAGGTTGTGTTTTTGTGCTTTTAAAATTCATTAAAGCATATTTTAAAAAAAGTAAAAAACAACTGCGCAAATCTTGAGAGACATAAAAAAAATTTCAACACCCACCATTTTATTCTCCATGGCCTCTGCTTTAAAAACAAGGTATGTAATGTCTGGGGGTTTTAAGTAATTTTCTAGTAAAATACAGATTTTTACATGTAAACAAGAAATCGTCACCAAAGGCCTGGTCTTGAAGGGTTAATTAGTAATGAATGGGGTCACAGTGTGCATGCACACCACAAGACATCAACAGTCTTCTGGTGGCTATCATCTAACCCACTTGCTTTGAGCCCCGGGCTGTCATGGACACATTCATGAGGGGACTTTATAATGGCAACCTGTGCTCACTATCAGTGCTGCCAACCACCCATTAATTTACGGGCAGCCCGTAAATTTCAGCCCATTTACGGGCTGCTCTTAAATGCCATAAAAAAGATGTCTGCGGGCCGGGAGTGCAACTGCGCATGCACCGCTCCGAAGCCTGCCGGGCTCGGGAAAGCTTGTGCACGCGTGCTCATTTTCAGCCAGGCAGGCGCATGCGCAGTGACATAATGGATGAAGGGGGCAGAGGAGGACACTGATGTGGAGACTGGAGAGGTGAAAGGGGCAGAGGAAGACACTGATGTTGAGAGGTGATATGACGGGGGACAGAGGAGGATACTGATGTAGGTGGATGAAGGGGGAAGGGGACACTACTGTGAGTGGGGTGAAGGGAGGCAGAAGTGGACACTGATGTGAGGGGGTAATATGAAGGGGAGCAGAGGAGGACACTGATGTGGGGGAGTAATATGAAGGGGAGCAAAGGAGGGCACTGGTGTGGGGGGGGATAATATGAAGGGGAGCAGAGGAGGACACTAATGTGGGGGGGTAATATGAAGGAGAGCGGATAATATGAAGGGGAGCAGAGGAGGACACTAATGTGGGGGGGTAATATGAAGGGGAGCGGATAATATGAAGGGGAGCAGAGGAGGACACTAATGTGGGGGTGTGGGGGTGGTAATATGAAGGAGAGCAGAGGAGGACACTGCTGTGGGGGGTGATGTGAAAGGGGGCAGGGAAGGACAGTGCTGGGGGGGTAAATGAGGGTGGTCAGGGAGAGGACTCTGCTGTGGGTGGGTGATGTAAAGGGTGGCAGAGGAGGACACCAATGTGTGGAGGGTGAAGGGGGCAGATTAGGACATTACTGTTGGGGGCAGGGTGATATGTGGGGGACACAGAAGGACACTGCAGTGGGGGATCATGAAGAGGTGCAGAGAAAGACTCTACTAAATGGGGGCAGAGGAGGACACTACTGTGTGGGGCAGTGTTTCCGACCGCCCGTTAAATTATGTGCAGCCTGTAAATTTCAGCCCATTTTTGGCCTGCCCGTAAAAAAATGGCTGTCCGCAGCCTCTGACCACCTCCTGTACCATGTCTATCCAGCCTCTGTCCACCTCATGTACCATGTCCATCCAGCCTCTGACCACCTCATGTACCATGTCCATCCAGCCTCTGACCACCTCCTGTACCATGTCCATCCAGCCTCTGACCACCTCATGTACCATGTCCATCCAGCCTCTAACCACCTCCTGTACCATGTCCGCAGCCTCTGACCATCTCTTGTCTTATATCATGTCTGCAGTCTGAGGGGTTCTGGAGAGGAGTCAAGAGTGGGAGCGCCACCGGGATGGGGGTCATGGGAGAAGTCAGACGTGTATGAGCCACCAAGCTGGAGCCTTCTGACTGAGCCCTGCATGGTGCACCTAGGACGAGGTCAGTGACAGCACCACCAGGCCAGTCTGAGGGGGCGTCATGTAAGGGGGGAGAGAGTACCATAATGTAGGGGGGGACCGATATAAAGGTTCCCCCTTATAGCAGGTAACCCCCCCTTAGTGTATGCATTCTGCGGAAGGTGGTCTCTGGTCACCAGAGTCCCCCCATATCAGAGTTCCCGGCATTCCCCTTTAAATCAGAGTCTGCAGGATTCCCCCTTACAGTGCAAGGGGGAACTCTTCAGACCCTGATGTAAAGGGGAAAGCAGTGGATTCTGATATAAGGTGGTCTCTGGTCACCAGAGCACCCTTTACATCAGAGTTCCCCCTTAGATCATAATCTGCAGCGTTCCACTTTATGTCAGAGTTCCCTTGCACTGTGAGCGGGAATCCTACACACTCTGATGGGGGATCTCTGTGCTGGCTGGGTTATATTAACCCGACCTTCAAGTATATGGAGAAATATGTTTTTTGACTGTTTAACTTAAGCACATTGCTAATAGCACTAGCTACACGTTTATAATTTAAAGATTGAGATTGATATTTGAACTGTTTAGCATTGAAAACAGTAATTTTAGGCACTTTTTTTTTGCAGTGTCAGTAAATTTCATGATTTTTGCCAGTGAAAAAAATTGGTGCAGTTTGTAAATTTTGGCATCCTGTCAGTAAATTTCACTTCGGGGGGTTGACAACACTGCTCACTATTCTACTGCTCCCATGTCATTATATTAAGGCCATTTAGGTTCAGCTGTAATAACTGCCCACCAGAGAAGAGGAAGGACTCATGATGTTATCACATCTGGTCAGAAGACCCTTGGTGTACATTGTTTTTGCAGGGGAGGGGTTGTTTTTAACCAGAGTCAACATTTAGACCCCTTTCACACTGAGCCGCTTTACAGGCGATACAGCGCTAAAAATAGCACCTGCATAGCGCCTGTAAAGCGCCACTCCTGTCTCTCCAGCGTGAAAGCCTGAGGCCTCTTGCACTGGAGCGGTGCGCTTGCAGGACATTAAAAAAACTCCTGCAAGCAGCATCTTTGGAGCGGTGAAGGGGCGGTGTATACACCGCTCCTGCCCATTGAAATGAATAGGCAGCGTGGCTATACCGCCGGCGTAGCAGCAGCAGCGCTTTGCAATGGTTTTAACCCTTTCTCGGGCGCTAGCGGGGGGTAAAAGCGCCCCGCTAGCGGCCGAATAGCTCTGCAAAATTGACAGCGGTTTACCGCCGACGCACCCACCGCCCCAGTGTAAAAGGGGCCTAAAGCATTTATTACCTCAACACTTCATATTCCTGATCTGTGCCTGCTGTACGAAGTCTCATTTTCTCTTTGTATCGCTTCCTTGGTGTGGTCAGTTTTTACTAGGAAAGCAGAGGGACTGGCAGGAACACCAGGGATTTCCCCCAGATTTCCCTATCTATGCTGGAAACTCTGGGTCCTCTCGTCCAACGATTTGACTTGTACTGACATCCCCCCCTGCACAGCCATTCACTGGGAAGCTCAGTGTGCTGCTGCTTCTCCTCCCCCAGCTCTTATTTACTCTGAGAACAGAGGGAATGTGATCATTTTGTAAAAAAAAAAAAAAAAAATGTGTGTATATTGTGTAATTGTGTGTTTTAATATCTATACAAAAATGTTTTGCCTTTCATTTCTATTTTAAACTGAATGGTGATCGTTTACAAACACTTTAAGCTTCCCACAGCTGGTACAGCTTTTCTAATCTTATTCAGTAAGTAAATGATCTATATGCAGTCAGTTGTGTTTTGGTTTGTGTGCAAGCAGGAGCAGCTCTATGGGGTTTATTTACTAAAGGTAAATCCACTTTGCACTACAAGTGCAGTCGCTGTAGATCTGAGGGGGACATGCAAGGAAAATAAAAAACAGCATTTTTGCTTGTACGTGATTGGATGATAAAATCAGCAGAGCTTCCCCTCATTTCAGATCTTCTGAGACTGCACTTCCAAGTGCAACTGCAGTGCACTTGTAGTGCACTTGTAGTGCAAAGTGGATTTGCCTTTAGTAAATCAACCCCTATGTTTCCATTCACCTCCTCTGCTGAACAATATGATCACAAGATCAAGCAGAGGCTTCTACACACCAGGATCCCCCCACTAATCATCAGAATGAAGGAGAAGCAGGGAGATCCTGGCACTGCAGGTCCTCTGGTACAGCTTCCCCTCCAGCAACAGCCTCCTGCTGAGAATTATGAATACAGCAATACAAAATAGAAGAAATATATAATTACTCACCCAATACAGAATGAAGATAACACAGCCAATAGTTGTATGCCAAAAACTGAATCGGAAGCCATCAGAAAAAAAGAAGAACACAATATAAGAAGTATGTTCAATGATCACATACAATGTGTGCAATTATATATAAAAACTTTCAAACTGACCTGTAATATCCCTGATGTGAGCAGAATAGAGAAAACACATAACATGAAACAATGTTACTATTCTCTATCACATAGCAACGTAAATAACCCAGTGGTGATTAAATGCCACCAAAAGAAAGCTCTGTATAAAAAGGTCATATGGGTACAGGTTGTATGAACGCGCAAATGTTATTCAAAGTGTGACAGCACTGAAAGCTGAAAATTGGCCTGGGCAGGAAGGGGCTGAAAGTGTTCAAACCGGAAGTGGTTTAAGCTGAACTCCAGGTATGATTTTTATTGCTTAGGTCAGGGGAGCCCAACCACATGCGGCCCGTGGCGCCCTCTGCAGCTCGCCACCTCCTGCTCTGGGGTAGTGGGTTGGCAAGCCCAGATCACGGGTTCCCGACCCGCCATCCCCCGAGCATCAATGTAAAGAACAGAGCTGGCGCTAGAGAAAGCAGAGCCAATGGTTCCTGTATATCACCGGCTTCTGTCGCAGGTGAAGTGATACCAAATGTACTCCGCCTGTGACAGGAGAGATACAGGAAGCATCGGCTCTGCTCTCTACTGCAGCCGCATGCTTCCTCCAGCTCCATTCTTCACACTGATGCTAAGTGATGGTGCATCGGGAACCAGGCAGTAGGACCCACCAACGGACCCACCAACGGAACCCACCAACAGGACCCACCAACGGAACCCACCAACAGGACCCGCCCTGGAAGACAACCACCAGCAGCCACCAGTCATACCCACCTGGGGGACAGCAGCAGCCAGCGATACCTGCATGAATCCTGAGGAAGAAGTAACAATTGAGGTCAGCTGAGGTGCAGGTACCGCAGTGCATCAGTGTGAAAGCAGCCTTAGGCCACTTTGACACGATTGGTCCAATTGGGTCCGTCTGTCTTTCAGGTGGACCCAATCAGACCCTCCATTCACCTCTACAGAGTGGAAGATGCAAATACACTTGTGTCCTTTTACACCCGCCTATCTCCAATCTAATCCACTTAAAAAAAACAGAAGGTGTTCCGTCCTCTTCTGTCTGGGCGGATCAGAGGGCCCATAGAGTAGAACGGGTTGTGTCCTTGTCTGCTCTGTATATGTGGAGTGGACATGGACCTGTCATCTGCCCGCGACAGGTTACCAAGTCACTAAAGTGGCCCTCGCTCCTCAGAAGGTTGGGCACCCCTGGCATAGGTCCAGCTTGAATGTATGTATATCTCATACATGACCGATTGCTGTGAGAGCTGCAAAACACTGTAGTCACAAGGTTCTGATTGGACGAGGTGGAGATTGTGCCAACATCTCCTCACCTTGTCCACAGAATGCTTTGTATTCATATAAAAAATACAAGGAGTTCTGTGAATGGCAACAGTTCTCAGTAAGTGACCCCTTTGTGCTTTTACTATACAGAAGGAAAGCTGCTCAGGGCTTGGAAGGTCAGACTACTACAGTGATTTGCAGCTACATCTTCGATCGCTCAGGTATCAGATAAGCATACTAACACTGGTCACACACTAGTAGATTTTTTTTCTAAAATGTTAGTTTTTAAGAACATCTGTTTGATTTCCTAATAGTTAGTGGAGTCAAGTCAATGCTTTTGGGTTTTTTTTAACCTCCCTCAGCACAACTTATTGCAGCAGTAACCATACAGTTGTGCGCCAAGAGTGTTTAGTGTGCGGACCGGGTGAAAGAGGAAGTACTGATGGGTTTTACTTCCTTTCTTTTCCCCTGCAAAGTAAAAAGCATGCATCGCATACTAGCCCATTATGTGCCACTTACCTGCAAACAAAGCCTGCGCCATCCACGCTGCAGGCCGCATCCATCTTCGCCCCTCTTTCCTCCGGGGTGTGACTGGTTTCCGCAAAAGTTATAGCGTCTACAAAATAGGGGATAGATTTATGGCCTTTTTATTATTATTATTTTTTTATTAGTAATGGCGGAGATCTGCGTTTTTTATCATGACTGCGACATTGCGGCGGTCACATCGGACACTTTTGACACTATTTTGGGACCATTGTCATTTATACAGCGATCAGTGCTAAAAAAATGCACTGATTACTGTGTAAATGACACTGGCAGTGAAGGGGTGAAGGGAGTGGATCTATCTGTGGGGGGATGGGCTCACTACAACATGACAGAGATCACTGCTCCCGATGTCATGTTGCTAGGCAGAACAGGGAAATGCCTTGTTTACATAGGCATCTCCCGTTCTGCCTCTCCATGCCATGATCGCGGAACACCGGCGGACATCAAGTCCTCGGGACCCGCGGGCACGGTCACACAACAAGCGGTGGTCATGCATATGACAGCGTCCCAGAACGGCTGCTATCGCACCCCCCCCCGATACAATGTTGCAGGGAGTGATCTTATACACAGAATGGATACAATATTGCAGGGAGTGATCTTATACATAGAATGGATACAATGTTGCAGGGAGTGATCTTATACATAGAATGGATACAATGTTGCAGGGAGTGATCTGATATACAGAATGGATACAATGTTGCAGGGAGTGATCTGATACACAGAATGAATACAATGTTGCAGGGAGTGATCTGATATACGGAATGGATACAATGTTGCAGGGAGTGATCTGACACACAGAACGGATACAATGTTGCAGGGTGTGATCTTATACACAGAATGGATGCAATGTTGCAGGGAGTGATCTGATATACAGAGTGGATACAATGTTGCAGGGAGTGATCTGATATACGGAATGGATACAATGTTGCAGGGAGTGATCTGATATACAGAATGGATACAATGTTGCAGGGAGTGATCTGATATACAGAATGGATACAATGTTGCAGGGAGTGATCTGATATACGGAATGGATACAATGTTGCAGGGAGTGATCTGATATACAGAATGGATACAATGTTGCAGGGAGTGATCTGATATACAGAATGGATACAATGTTGCAGGGAGTGATCTGATATACAGAATGGATACAATGTTGCAGGGAGTGATCTGATATACAGAATGGATACAATGTTGCAGGGATGAACTCCATTGTTTGACCAAATTGCTGTATTGATACTCTTCAAAGATAAACAACAGAGTTCTGTCTCTGTAACATTGTATCAGTTCTGTATATCAGTTCACTCTCTGCAGTAGCCATGGACCTAGAGAAGGGACTGTTCTTCAAACACCATCCTCATTTAGGAAAATAATAAATAGAGCCTATATATAAAACACAATTATCATTCACCGACAGCAATACGTGCATTGCGGTTTGGCCAGATCAGCGGAGTGTTCTGGTTTTTTTTTTATTGAAATGTCACACAGTAACATTCCGTAAAGTTCTATTGGTTAGCATGCAGTGACCCCAGGGACGGATCCAGAGTCTAGTCTCGGGAGGGACAATGCCAGAAAATACCTTTTTTTGCGGGCAATTTATCGGGGAAACGGCTGGTGTTGGCGCTTCAATCATCACGGCACTATGGTTATTATTGTGTCAGGATAATTGAAGCGCATTATTCCTATTCTTACATTGTAATATAAAATGAAATAGTTCAACTCACCATAATGCAGAATCAGTGGGAGCCCTGAGTGTGTCACTTTCCATGTCGCCTGCCACCAAAAGCGGATTGTCACTTGCCACGTCACCTGCTACACGTTGCGGATTGTCACTTGCCACGTCACCTGCCACACGTTGTAAATTGTCACTTGCCACGTCACCTGTCACCAGATGAGGATTGTCACTTGCCACGTCACCTCCCACATGCTGCAAATTGTCACGTCACCTGCTACACGTTGCGGATTGTCACTTGCCACTTCACCTGCCACCAAATGCGGATTGTCACTTGCCACATCACCTGTCACCAGATGCGGATTGTCACTTGCAACGTCACCTGCCACATGATGCGAATTGTCACTTGCCACGTCACCTGCCACCAAATGCAGATTGTCACTTGCCACATCACCTGTCACCAGATGCAGATTGTCACTTGCCACGTCACCTGCCACACATTGTGAATTGTTACTTGCCACGTCACCTGTCACCAGATGCGGATTGTCACTAGCCACGTCACCTGCCACACATTGTGAATTGTCACTTGCCACGTCACCTGCCATACGTTGTAGATTGTCACTTGCCACGTCACCTGCCATACGTTGTAGATTGTCACTTGCCACGTCACCTGCCATACGTTGTAGATTGTCACTTGCCACGTCACCTGCTACATGTTTTGGATTGTCACTTGCCACGTCACCTGCCACACATTGCGGATTGTCACTTGCCACGTCGCCTGTCACCAGATGCGGAATCTCACTTGCCACGTTGCCTGTCACCAGATGCGGATTGTCACCTGCCGTGTCACTTTCCTGCTAAGGTGGTCTCTTGCTATGTCCCAGAATCAGGCAGCAGAGATGATGTAATCTCTCTGCTGCCCACAGCTGCCTTCACAGTGAGGGCAGAACTGCAGGGATGCAGGGCAGGCGCAGGGTGGTGAGAGATGATGTCATCTCTCTGCTCCCCTGCCTGCCGGCTCCCTGATTGGCCAGCAGCCCACTCAGTCACACACAGAGCCGCCCAGCTACCCCCTCTCTCACCCGCCAACTCACCGACCTAGCCGCCCGCACTGTCACCCACGGCGGAGCCGCCCGCACTGTTACCCATGCCGGAGCGGCCCGCACTGTCACCCGCAGTGGAGCCGCCCGCACTATAGCTAGGCAGAGCAGCCCGCACTGTCACCCGCATCGGAGCCGTCCGCACGCACTGTCACTCGCAGCGGAGCCGCCGCACTGCCCACACTGTCTGCTGTCACCCGCTTCTCGGAGGGGGCAATTGTCCCGTTGCCCCCCCCTGGATCCGCCCCTGAGTGACCCACACTGCGCTGGGAAAAAGTACTGCATGCAATGCACATCACCACAATGCAGTGGTGTGAAACAGGTATGACAGACCAGGAATTTTGCCTTGTCTTGAGGTGGAGATGCGTTAGGACTGAACTGGAAAAGACACTCACAGTCGAATCGCACCTAATGTTAATGGACCCTCAGGCTCGGTTCACAATGCCGCACCTTAGGATTCAACTTATGAAACCCCAAGTTACATGTGAAATCCCATTTTAGTCAATGAGCGCTGTCTTAATTAGCACTACTGAAGTCCCTCCGACTTTGGTAAAGGTTCCTGTACTACTTCAAGGTGACTTTCATCTGACTTGTGCCTATAGACTTTAATGAAAGTCGCCTCCAAGTCAGATCCTCATCTTAACTAATGTGATTTGGCTCCGACATTACAGGAAGATTACCCAGGCATTCCCTGAAGTCGTGTGACTTTCAGGTCATGGCAGTCTGAACCAAGCCTAAAGGCAGAGGGCACTAGACTGGTGGTGAGAAGGAGTTACAGCACCTCCTCAGCACCCCATTCAACCCCGTAATGCTGCACTACCACGCCGCTATCACATTTATTGCATTCAGTTGCATGTTCCCCTGTATGGCTGTCCGGTTAGGATTTGGGTGGTTCTACCGCCTGGTGTTGTCACCCCCGACCACCCATGTGAAAGAGCCCTTAGTGAGTTGGAGGTGCTATTAAAATTGAATGGGATTACAACCACCTATGTCATTGCAATTGGGTAATGCACTCATCACAGGATTGTTCACGTCTCCAAAGCCCCAATTCACACCTGAACTGTTTTTGTTGTTTGTTTTTTGCGCAATCTCTGAAATGTAAAAATCAAGATACATTTTTCTTTATGGGCCTGGTTACACCTGAACATTGTGTCACTTGTTGCTCAAAAATTCCATTTGGGGCAGAAATGTTAATTTCTAACCCATGGACTATGATGCGCATAAAACATGCATTTTTCAGGTGTTCTCACTTTTAAAAGTTATTTTGCCAAAAATGAGAGAATCTACTCCTGTGCTACAAGATGCAGCAAAAAAACTTCTAAATTGACCAGCTACACCCACTAGGTGTTTGTAGGGGGATTAAATCAGATCTAAAGGGAGCTGAAATGCATCTTTCCTCCAATGGTTCCACCCCTCGCTGGCACCTTCTCCTGCATGGCAGTCTTCAGTGATATTTTAAAAGGATCATTTTTTTTCTTTAAAATAATAAACATGTTATACTTACCTGCTCTGTGCAATGATATTGCACAGAGTAGCCTTGAACCTCCTCTTCCTGGGTCCCCCGCCAGCACTCTTGGCTCCTCCTCTTTCCTGCAGGATCAATCCTGATCTGGGCTGTGTGCATCCAATGACACAGCGTGGCTTAGCCCTGCCCCCTGCTCACAGGACTTTAACAATAGCAGCAGGGCTGCTGATAAGAAATTGCAGGGCCCCATACAGACTACCTGACAGCCCCCCCTCCAAGAAAATATTAAAGCTATATTTCGCTAAAAATATAATAAAACTATTAGCAGACACAAATACAATATAACTCACAGAATTTCTGCTAAATCTAAAAAGATAAAACTGAGTTAATAAAAAAAATGAAGATTATGAAAATAAATACAGTCTGGGCAGTTTGAGCTCAGAGATACAAAAGGGAGAGAAACAAAAGTTACAGAGATAACAAACTCAGAAGCAGAGCTACAAGCCACCGCTGAGAGGGGGCCACACAGGGAGGGGGATTGGTGAGGGGCGCCTGTCTCTTTCTCAGTAGATAAAAGCTGGCAGCAAGGAGAGGTGGGAGAGACCAGCTTTCAGCTGCTGGAGGATGAGAGACACAGATGTTGTCCATCACTAATCATCCTCCATGTGTGGGCCCCCTGTGAGCTCGGGTCCCCTACAAGTGGACCGGTGGTCCCCTCTATCAGTGGCCCTGGGCACAGTACTGGATCGAGTCAGGACTCAAGCTTATTTCTTTTTTTTTTTGGGGGGGGGGGAATGCATTAGGGTAAAAAAAAAAAAAAAAAAAAACACTTTGGCCTTTACAACCACTTGAAAGTGAAGTTCTAGGATTGATCCAACTAATCTGAAAATGGCTCCAACCCCCTCCTAATGCCCATATTAACCCCTTCGTGCCTAAGAGTAATACAAATGTTAATGCCTAAGCACAATTTTGCAACTTTGACATGTGTTAGTAAAACCGTCCACATCACCACAACTACTTTGTGTATCCAGGTGGATTATACTGCGTTTTTTTCAGAACAAATTGGGTTTTCATTTGGTGGTGAATAGTAATGGGTATCTCCTGATTTTTTGTTATTATTTGGGAAAACTGGCCCGAAATAGTAAAAAAAAGAAAAAAAATGTAATTGAATATTTCTTGCAACTACAATAACCTACCACCAAAGAACAAACTAAAATAAATTCTCCTGCTTCTGACAATCGCAGTGAAACCACATGTGTATGTTATTTGTTGTTTGTACCCGTAGTACAGACCAGAAACAATAGTGTATATATATATATTTTTTTTTTAATCCTACCTAAAAACACTGATACTAACAAAGAAAAAACAAAATCATGTCCAAAAATACTGACCCTGACCTTGACCCTAACCCTGGAGCTGACCTAGATCAAACCTTGATCTAGGTGTTTTTTTTAACCACTTGCCGACCAGGTTGGTACGTTCCCAGAATCGCCGTAGCTGTACGGCGGCTCCTTTAGGAGCTATAGCAGGTGCACGCACCGCTGAACGGTGGGGGACCCAATGCATGTGGCCGGTGGGCGCGATGTCCGCTGGCCACTCGCGATCACGGACACAAGAGCCAGAACGAGGATTTGTGTATGTAAACACACAAATCCCTGTTCTGACAGGGGAGGAGAGACAGATCGTGTGTTCCTACTAAGTAGGAACAGCGATCTGGCTCCTCCTCTAGTCAGTCCTATCCCCTCAGTGGGAACACATATTTAACCCCTTGATCGCCCCCTAGTGTTAACCCCTTCCCTGCCAGTGACATTTACACAGTAATCAGTGGCTATTTACAACACTGATCACTGTATAAATCTCAATGGTCCCAAAAAAGTGTCAAAAGTGTCCGATCTGTCCGCTGCAATCCCCCCAAAAAAGAAAAATAAATAAATAAATTAAAAAAAAATTGCAGATCGCTGCCATTACTAGTATAAAAATAAATAAGCCATAAAATGCCGTAAATCTATTCCCCATTTTGTAGAATAGGAAAAAAAAAGTGTCCGATCTGTCTGCTGTAATATCGCAGTCCTGCTACAAATCACAGATCACCGCCATTACTAGTTAAAAAAAAAAATATATAAAAATGCCATAAATCTATCCTCTATTTTATAGATGCATTAACTTTTGTGCAAAGCAATGAATATATGCTTATTGTGATTTTTTTTTATATAAGAAATATAAAAATATGTAGCAGAATACATATTGGCGTAAACTGAGGAAAAAATTTGTGGTTTTACATTTTTTGAATTTTTTTTTTTGGGGGGGATATTTTTTGTAGCAAAAAGTAAAAAAAAAATTTTTCAAAATTGTAAATTTTTTTTTTGTTTATAGTGCAAAAAATAAAAACTGCAGAGGGGGAAAAAGAAGGGGAAAAGAAGGACGTCAATTTTGTTTGGGTACCTCGTCGCACGACCGCGCAATTGTCAGTTAAAGCGAGACGCAGTGCCGCATCGCAAAAAATGGCCTGGTCATTAAGGAGGCAAATCCTTCCGGTCCTTAAGTGGTTAATTTTTATTTATTTAATTTCTCTATCTCTGAAAGGACAGAGATAGATACGATGAAAAAAAAAAACCACAGGGGCGGGCTTCACACTGACTGATCACTGTGATAGCCAATCAGAGGCTATCCTTCTGACCAGGAATCAGACGTTCCGGGTCCTGATCATTATTGGGGCACACAAAGGGAGATGCACAATAATGTGGCCCCACGGAAAAAAATCCAGTCCAGTGGGGCCGCATATTTGTGTACAGTCAGCGGGAAAGGGTTAACCCTGTAGAAGACGTACAGTATATACTTATTACATGGGGCTCTCTGGTCCGGTCACATGACTCTCTCTGTATGTGTGGCCTCAGCAGAGAAATCTTTCTCAACCCTCCGCCGTGTTAAAATATGGCTTCGGTCACGAATGGTGGAGGATCGGTTAAATGGCTTGTGTTTACTTTACATTCATAGAGATATTCCTGTGAATACTGACCGAGTTATCGAGCTGTTTGCCAAACAAGGAAAACGAAGACTTTGAGCCAATTCTGTGAATTTTTCATGTTATGTAATTTACAAATAAAATGTTTCTCTTGTTGTGTGTTTGGAGACAATGGAGAGTGATAATGTTTGGGTTCTGCTATGTTTTTTTTTTTTTACACATAATTTTATATTGTTTGTGAATATTTTGTCTGGGAATATTCTGTTATAAGTATACAAACGGCTTATGATCTTTGTAATAATAAAGTTATATGTGGTTAAACATATCCTGTCTGTCTGTAATGTAATAATCTAATCTGGAGTGATAAACGTGTCACTGTTTTAAACAAGGTTAGGTCTGTACAATACGTTAAATACACTTCTGTAAGCAACACCTTATTTTCTGGCAGTGCCCTTCCCGAGACTAGACTCAGGATCCACCTTCGCTCCCCCCCCCAGCACTGCCACTCATCCCATTCCCCCCACCAAGGAGTAAGAGAAGGAATACAAATAGAGAATACATGGAAGGGAGAGGAAAAGAAGGGGAGGAACAAAGAAAAAGGGAGAGAAAGAATATGAGAAAGAACAAGAAAGACGGCTAGAGAGAGGGATGGGGGAATTAAAACAAGAAATTAGGATAGAGAGAGATAAAAGGGAAAGAAAGGAGAACACAGAGAAAGAGTGCTACATCCTAAAATGTACCATAAGGGGGTTTTAACACTGTACAAGTGGAAGGGACTTGGGGAGCGCTAAGTTTCCGTGGGTTGGGGCGCAAATTACTTGTCTTGCCTTGGGTGCCAACCCACACTACAAAAATAATTTTACTGTTAGGGGTCCCCACAGCTTGGGAAATTTTATCAAGGGGTCACGGCACTAGGAAGGTTGAGAACCACTGGAATAGACAAAAGAAGAAAGACCAAGGAAAAGATTGAAAAGGAAAGTGGGAGAGAGGTTATGCACAAGTAAAGCCCTATAAAAAGGGTTTATAGGAAATCATTTAGTTGAGGCCAGGGAGAGTAGTGTCATTTAAATGTTCAATCCACGTTGTTTCTCATTGTGAAATGACCCTATCCCAATCCCCCCTCTTGGGCTCAGTTTACCAACCTCAAGGACCAAGAACTTATCTGCCATTATATCAAAGCGGTGGTGCAATCCAATATGGCGGCTTACGGTAGCTAGCTTACCCTTACTGGAATAATATAGATGGTCCCCAATTCTTTGTCGGAGTTCTCAAAATGTTTTGCCCACATAATATGTATTGTATTTACAGAGCATTAAATAAATTACGCCCATCGTGCCACAATTGGAATGGGTGTGTGATACGAAGATTTCACCGTTTGGTAACTGAAATCTAGTGCCCTCACAGATCCACGGGCAACAAGAGCAGTAGCCACATTGGAAGGTACCACTAGGTCCTGTTACCCAACATTCTGGTATTTGGTAATGGCTAGTAGCAGTGGCGGCTGGTGCTCAAAATTTTTGGGGGGGCGCAAACAAACTGAAAAATTCTGAAAAAAAAATCATCAAATGCAGCCACTGTGCCCCATAAAATGCAGCCTGTGTGCCCATCATACAGCGCCTGTGCCCATCATATGCAGCCTCTGTGACCCCCCCACTCATCGTCTGACCTGCACACCCATCCTGGTGACGGCCGCGAGGTGGGGATCATGCAGCAGGTGACGGCAGCATCCTCCTGTGTCCTCTGTGGCTCTGTCCTCTCCCATTCAGCGTCCAATCAGGACGCCTGTGCCTTCAGCCAAGCAGGTGATGGGTATTAAATCCGCGCCTCCCGATTGGCTCAGAGGCGGCTCAGTGTTCGCAAAGCAAATATTCAATTGTTGGGTGAACTGCAAGCGCAATGCTTTGCGCTCCCAGTTCACCATTTTTTATTTATTTTTTTAATTCTTTTTATTGAGTTTGTTTAAAAAATAAAACAAAAAAATAAAAAAGTTACATAATACAGCCTCTGGGCATAACCCGGCTGAGGTAACAATCCTATACATTAATACTTATCTATAGAACTTCTATAACTGAAACTACTAGTGTCATTAAGATTGAGAGGACAGGGGGAGGATAGTGTGTCATGCATTCCAAGAAGTGTTGCTGAGGTTGAGGATAACGCCTTTAGGAGAACCTACAGATAATGGCAAAGTTAGGTCTTCACTGCTACAAGACTTTTAGTTGAAGTAGACAATCAATT
Source organism: Aquarana catesbeiana (assembly GCF_042186555.1). Taxonomy (NCBI): domain Eukaryota; kingdom Metazoa; phylum Chordata; class Amphibia; order Anura; family Ranidae; genus Aquarana; species Aquarana catesbeiana. Next base: position 795,359,352 of record NC_133325.1, read on the forward strand.
CTAACCGTACGTGCCATATTTTGTCAAACTTAGCTGGGCAGCCTCTGGTGAGAAAGGCCTCTTTGTATAGTGGTACCGCTGAGTTGATCAGCGATTTCCATGTGTTCAAAGTAGGTATCTCTGTTTGTTTCCATTTAATGAGTAGAGCTTTCCCAGCGTAAAATAGTAGAAGTCCTATTAGTGTTCTGGTTGCTCGGCGGTGGGCCAAGGAGCCCAACAGACCAAGCAAATAGATCGATACAATCAGGGGAACATGAATCATAGTCAAGGTTTCAATGAAGTTCGTGACCTCCGCCATATGGTTGAAGTCGGCATTTGCCATACCGCACTTCCAACAGTTGAAGGAGGAATTCGGGTTAATTTTGGACAATCTCCGAGGTGACAAATAGACTTTATGGATCAGTTTAAATTGTATCAACCGATCTCTGGCAGAGATGAGCTTTAAGAAAGGATATTCCCAGGCTTCCGAATCCAGATCCGGGATCTTGCCCTGCCACCTTGAGAGCAAGTCCTCCAGACCAAAGTGGACTGAAGGCAATAGCAGTTCACCATTTTTGAAGCCTATTAGAGCCTATGGCTCTAATCAGGTGCATCAAAAACACCCCTCCCCCCCCCCCCCGCAGCTATAATTCAGGCGCCCAGCAAGAGGCCGTTTGCCTGAATAGGGGGTGTCTACAGCGGCCATGAATAGATTCATGCAATCCATGAATCTATCCATTCCACACAGAGGGAGGTGGCTGGAGAGAGTGGGCGGCGCCTGTGCGTCCTTATGGACATACTGCCACTGGCTAGTAGTCAAGCGGTCTCTTAGAGAGGAAGCTTTCCGGAACACCAGTTTGGGGGTGGATCTCACTTGCCTATCCAGAACATGGTGGTCTGTGAGCAAATGTCAGTGGCTGGACAATATCTTTCTAAGTTGATGGTGAGCGGAATATTTACTGTAGCACCTCCACCAGTAGGTAGGTGCTAGTAAAGTTTATTTTACTAGGTTATTCACCACAGGTAAATTTAGGCAGGCTTACGCTGCGCGCTAGGCCTGTCTGTTTTGATCTGTGGGGCTGGGAGTGGTCAGCATAGCAGTGGGTGTGACCACCTGCACATCAGTTCTGAGGCGCCTCCCCTGTTTGAGGAGAATGTTCTAGAAAAGGGGCTGGGCCTGGAACTGGAGTGGCAGGCAGCTTGTGTGTGAGCCCTGACCAATCCCCAATCGGTATTGGCAGGGGACGGGCCTCATATATAAGCGGAGGTGATTTTCCACTGGGGGGTCAGAGTCGGCTGGGTGAAGTGAGGAATGGCATGCTAGACAGTTGCAGGAGGCCATCCCCATCTTGGGGGGGGGGTGCGCCGATCGCAGGAGAAGGCCTGGGGAGAGCTGCAAACGAACATTGCTTCTTTACAGTCATTGGCAATGTCTCTGTCACCACACGGTTGGATGGCACGGAACTCCTGGAGCAGAGGGGCAGGTGAAGCTGTCGGAATGTATGGTCCGGTCAAATTCCTCATCAAGGACTCAGGACTGTTGGAAGGTCAGTGAGTGTTACCACAGTGGGGCTGGAGGTGCCAAGGAGTCTGTGAGGGAACTCTCCTAGTACACGGTCACTAGTCGAGTCTTCATCAATACACACGGTGGATGATGGGGAGGCCTGAAGCAGAAAAGAGACTGTGGGGATCTGTGTCAAGTCGATGTTGCCTGCGGGCTCATGATTTGCAAGTTGGGCTGGCTGGGAACAGTAGTCCATATTTCCTTAGAAGATATGCTTTTAACCCACGGGGCCTCCAGGGGAGAGGTTCTGCAGGCCTCAGGCCTAGTGGCAGCGAGTAACCAGAGCCACAGTAGGGAGGCTTTTTCAGAGTGGGCCCCTAACTATTCAAATGAAGAGGATGTGTCTGATTTCAATACAGTAACTTCAAATTTGTGCAGGAGGAACCAAGTGTACAGGAGGAAACAAGTTATGGGCAGGAGGTGAAAGATCTAAGAACATTGCTTTTACACGGTCATTGGTGATGTCTCTGCCACCACACAGTCGGATGGTAAGAGAACTCTTAGATGTTATAGTCTGCGGAGGTTGAGCCGCAGGAGGAGCAAAAGTCTGCATGGAGATGCAGGAGGAGATTCATATCCAATTCAATTTGCACATTCAATCTTCTGGCTCTAACTTTATTCAGAATGTACTAAATCCTTAAATATGATGGCAATAACTTATCCTATGGGCATCCTATATTCCTAATCCCTACGCAAGTTGTACCCCCCAATAAAAACATCAAAATCAAAGCTGGCAAAAGACTGTTCATTGTCTCTGGAAAGGATGTATGAAGTCTGGCAGTGTGGTGATTTGCTGGCTTGTTTGTTATTAGCTGCAACACCATGGCTACATTAGTAATACATTTAACTGTATCAGTTTGTTGAGGTCTGTTGTTTCTAAACACATTACCTGTCATATAGATTATTCCTCCTAGTAGATGATTGTTAATCTGTGAGGAAAACCCCTGGGAAAGTCTACAAGTATTTATATACTGTATTGGAATTTTCCCTTCCACTTTTATATTGAGATTGTGTAATCTGTATTACATCTTTTATGTGTAATAAATTATATATTTTTACTCTAAGTTGATTGTTTATCAGTACCGGGATAGTCCACAAATTTTTCCCTTTCGGTCGGAGTGTGTGATAGGACAGCCTCAGCAACTGTCCCCACCCTCCCTCCTCCCCTTTTTTCTATACAATATTTGGATGATGGTACTTTTTTATGCTTAGTTCAAAGAACTTTGACGCTTGACCTAATTTTCAGTTAGAATGGACGTTCTTGGTACTGATTGGGCAGGCTTTATGACCAACATACAGACTTCTTGTCTGAATGGCCATAAAACAGATGAGGATGTTAAAGTTTTTTTCAATAGAATGTTTAATTTATTGAAACGTAAATCTCACTTGCACTGGCACATCAAATACTTTAAACTTTATATCACTGAAAACACCTGTTCCATGGGCCTGAGTCCAGATATTCCCTACTATTAACTTCTTCAATACCGAGCACTGATGGGCACTCATAGTTGGCACTGGTGGGCACTGATGGGCGACACTGATGGGCACTTATGGGTGGTACTGACGGGCGCTGATAGATTGCACTGATAGGCATCACTGATGGCACTGGCAGGCATTGTGCATGGGCACTGATTGGCATATCCCTGGTGGTCTAGGCTGGCATACCTAGTGGTCTTGTGTGGTGGCCATTCCTGATGGTCCTGGTGGTCCTGGGCGGGCATCCGCGTGCGGGGGGGGGGCTGCACTGATAAACAATCAGCACAGACCCCCATCAGGAGAGTCACCGATCGGCTCTCCTCTACTCACGTCTGTCAGATCGAGCTTCATGCTAGCTGCACCAAACAGAGCTGCCAAGGAAATCTCCTACCAGGCTTTCCTTTCCTTTTGTGACCTGAGCCATTAACCTGTTTCTGCCCACTAACGCTGTTATTTACTGCATCCAGCTGGCATCACCATTGAAGAGAATTATTGTTCTCTTTCCTGTTTTCTCCCCCCCCTGCTTTGTTTCCCTCCTGAAACTATATTTTCTCTGAACTTATGTTACAGATTACTTTTGACAGGTAGGTTAAAATTTATTCAACCTAGATTGCAAATCTGTATCCTGTGGTAATTGCACCATGTTGCTGCCACACCCCCCCTTTTTCCCACCGCACCTCCCTCCATCCTTTCTTCCCAAGCCCTCTTACCCTCTGCCCCCCCTACTTCCCCCCCCCATCCTTCTCTTCCTCCTTTATCCCCTTCTGCCTTCTCCCCCCACCACCTCCCCCTTTTGGGCTCCCTTCTCCCCCCACCGTGCCCTTTCCTTCCCCCCCATCCTTTCCTTCCACCCGTTTCCTTCCCGCCATCTCCCCCTCCCCCCCCCCTTTCTTCCCCCCTCCACTCACTCCCCTCCTTTACCCAGTGCAATTTCACCATTCTAATGGATATCACCCTAACAATCATCCTACCTGGATACATCTTCATTTTTATTTAGATAAACCCTTCGCTAAAAATCCCCCATGTCTGCCGCGGGGGGAACCTTTGGGTGATTGGGGACTATTACTGGCTTTGGGTTCTCGGGTTAGCAACTTTTTAGTGTTACTGCTGATTTACTTGTATAAAAAATATGTCTGTAAATTTCTTTGTCTGTTTCTAAATACATTACCTGTCATATGGATTATTCCTCCTGAGGAAGCGGCCTTTGGACCGTGCAAGTAGTAGATGATTGGAAAACCCCTGGGAAAGTCTACAAGTATTTATATACTGTATTGGAATTTTCCCTTCTACTTTTATATTGAGATTGTGTAATCTGTATTACGTCTTTTATGTGTAATAAATTATATATTTTTACTCTAAGTTGATTGTTTATCAGTACCGGGATAGTCACAAAAATGTTTTCCCTTTCGGTTGGAGTGTGTGAAAGGACAGCCTTAGCAACTGTCCCCACCCTTCCTCCTCCCCTTTTTTCTATACAATATTTGTGTGATGGTACTTTTTTATGCTTAGTTCAAGGCTTTAATATTTGAGGCTATACTCAAAAAATTCTTCATATTTCCCAAAGACAACCTCTGGATATGATTCTGAGCACGTGACCTCAACTTCTTTGGTGGACCATGGTGAGGCCTGTTCTGAGTGGAACCTGTCCTGTTATACTGCTGTATGGTCTTGGCCACCGTGCTGCAGATCAGTTTCAGGGTCTTGGCAATCTTCTTATAGCCTAGGCCATCTTTATGTAGAGTGACAATTATTATTTTTTCAGATCCTCAGAGAGTTCTTTGCCATGAGGTGCCATGTTGAACTTCCAGTGACCAGTATGAGAGAGTGAGAGCGATAACACCAAATTTAACACACCTGCTCCCCATTCACACCTGAGACCTTGTAACACTAACAAGTCACATGACACCGGGGAGGGAAAATGGCTAATTGGGCCCAATTTGGACATTTTCACTTAGGGGTGTACTCACTTTTGTTGCCAGCGGTTTAGACATTAATGGCTGTGTGTTGAGTTATTTTGAGGGGACAGCAAATTTACACTGTTATACAAGCTGTACACTCACTACTTTACATTGTAGCAAAGTGTCATTTCTTCAGTGTTGTCGCATGAAAAGATAGAATAAAATATTTACAAAAATGTGTACTCACTTTTGTGAGTGTATGTATGTATGTATGTATGTATGTATGTATATATGTATGTATATATATATATATATATACACACATATACATATACATACACACACACACACACATATATATATAAAACACACACACGTGATCCAACACTTTCGGGTAAGGTGCACGCATGTGCGCCACCTGTGGCTCACTCCCGCTGTGATTATACACAGGGGGAGCTGATCTGAGGACTCTTTGTCCACCAGCAGCTGCTGATCATTAGGCAGAGAGCAAGAATGGAGCTCTGCCTATGTTAATAAGGCAGATTGCTGTTCTGACAGGAGGGAAGGCATGGATCCCTGAGTCTCTGCAAAGCAGGGATTAGGATCCGTGTCTTCCCCAAGTAAAAGGGCCTCCCACACTACAATAAAACACTGGCTAGGAACACAAGTAACCTTTTGATTGCCCTAGATGTTTAACCCCTTCCCAGCCAGTGTCATTAGTACAGTGACCATGCATATTTTTTTTAGCACTGATCACTGTATGGCCACTGGTCCTCAAAATGTATCAAAAGTGTCAGTTAGTGTCCAACTGTCCACCACAATATCACAGTCCCGCTACAAGTCGCTGATCACCGCCATTACTAGTAAAAAAATAAATAAAAATATCCCATAGTTTGTAGTTGCTATACCTTTTTCAATCAATATCATAACAGTAATGCATAGAAATCGAACTATTGATTTACTTAAAAGGAAAAACTTTCTAGTTTTGGATAGAGTAGAGGTGGACTAGAACCCCTCTCAGTTTTTATTGCTGTCTGTGCCCCTCGTTAGGGAGATTCACCCTCTCTATTTGTCCTGTTTATCATTATCATTAAAAAATGAAAGGAAGTCAAATTTTAGCTTGTCCCCAGAAAAGTAATCGAGGGGTAATTTTCCAGGGGGACCCAGGTGGGGACCCAAGGGATTCCCTTAAAAAAACCCCCTTTAAGACCATTTGGCGGAAGTGATGTTTGATGTCACTTCCGCCATCTAATGTTAAGGAGCCCGAGTGGGGTCCATCTTTCCCTCACTCGTCATCCAGATTCTGAGGGGAAAGGACGCGATCGTCTCCGCCGATACGGACGGCTCCTGTAAGCGGCAGGGATGGCCAGAGCATGATGGAGGGGGGGGCCCTCTCCGGCCCCCGATAAAAGTGATCTTGCAGCGAATCCCCTGCAGAGACCACTTTTATCTTAAAGAGAACCGCATGCTGTTACTGAAAATACCAGGGTTATGGCAGCGAGCTGCTGCCATAACAACGGTATTTAGCATCAAAGTACCGACGTACAGTTATGGTGATTCGCGTGAAGTGGTTAAAGTAATGCAGTGCCATATCGCAAAAATGGCCTGGTCATTTAGAGGGTAAAACCTTCCGGGACTAAAGTGGTTAAAGGAACAGGATCCTTTTTTTTTTCAAATAATTTTAAAGCTTTTAAATTGAACAAGCTTAGGTTAGAATCTACAATACACAACTGCAGCAGGTTTTTGCACTCTCCAGTTTTAGTAAATCAACCCGTCAGCCAACTGAGAACATAAGTCCAGCTATCTTGTGACAACTAGATCACTTCTAGAGACCACACATCACTGCTTAGATTGGAGAGGTTACCAATAGTGGTAGCAGTAAATAGTAATGATGACACTAAGGCTGGGTTCACACTGGAGCACACTCTGGCTCACAGCAGGAGTCCGGTGCGTCCTCGTTCACCGTTTCAGGTCCCATTTCAGCCCGAATTTTGGGCTGAATTCGGACCTGAAACTGACCAAAAGAATCGCACAGGACCCCGCTGCAAATTCGCACCAGAGACATGTGAACCGGCTCCATAGAGAGCCGAGCCGGTCACAATCTCCTGCTATTGCGAATTGAGAAATGGGGAACCCTCATCCAATTCGCATAGGTGTGAACCCAGCCCGATAGTAGTAACAGTAAATAATAGTAACAAGACTAATAGTAAATAATTGTAATGTAACTATAAGTCCTCATGCACACAGGCTGTTAAAATAACGTTATGAAAACGCCAGTATCTTTGCAGTGATTTTTTTAAACTTTTTTCAGCTTTTTTCAGCATTTTTGCAATAGCGTTTTTTAGCGTTTTTGAGCGTTTTTTCGCGTTATCGTTTTTGAGCGGTTTTTTTTTTCAAATTTTTTTTTTTTTTTCAATGGATCAAAAACGCTAAAAAACGTTGGTGAATGACGTTTTTGAGCGTTTTTCAGCGTTAGAGCGTTTTTACAGCTGAAAAACGTCTCTCAGAACCCACTGGTCCTGGGTTTTTTTTACAGCTTAAAAACGCCTATGCCACTTGCAGCTCAAAAACACCTAGGTGGGCATGAAGCCATAGACTAACATAGACAGGCCTTTTTAAGCTGCAAAAAAAGCTCAAAAAAGCAGCTGTAAAAACGTCCGTGTGCATGAGGACTAAGTAATTTTGAACAACAACAACGTTACTATTAGTTATTGTAAATAATAATTGTAAACTAAAGTAATAGAATAGAATAATAGGATATATTAGCAGTAAATAGTAAATTATTACTATTATTATTATTACTGTATACACCATATATATAGCACCAACAGTTTACAAAGTGCTTTACAATATAGAGGGGGGACAGCACAAGTACAGTACAATACAGAAGGGACAGGAGGGCCCTGAAAACAATGAAAACTGTATTAGTAAATACTAGTTAAAAAAAAATCATAATAAATAATAGTCACAGTAAAAAATAATGATACTAGCAAATAATAATAATAATAATAATAATAACAATAATAAAATTGCAAATACTACTACTAATAAAAGTAATTATTTACAGAAGTAAAAAAAATAATACTAACAATGGAAAATCGTAAAAGTAATAGTAATATATAATATTAATTTATAGTACCAATAAAAAAAATAATAATCAGTAAATAATTGGAAATGATAATAGCATAACACTAGTTAAAAAAAAAAAAATATATATATATATATTAGTGCAAAATAAAATATATATATATATAATAATATTAATAATAATGGTATAATATGTATAAGATGTCCGGACACTACGGTCGGATGTCATTAGTCCCATTCCAGCCCTCCCCGGTATTACCGCCCCCCTATAGCAGCACTCACCTCCCGGTAGAAGGGTGCACACGGTGCTGGTCGGTGTTCTCCGCTGCTCTCTCCTCCGGGGGAGGTCTGTGTAGCTTCCACCTGTTCTCTGTACTGAACACAAATTCTTCAGGCTGATTATATACGAAGCCACTGACATGCTCCGGAAAGTCCCTGCTTGAGAAAGTCCCGTCCAAAGTTCGCTGCGCTTTATCGAGCACCACACACTGCCCCCTAGCGGAATAAGAACGGACACACTAGTTTAATACAAGGTACATTGGGTATGGATATTTAGTGTTTTTCTTTCACCTTTTTCACACATATCAGGACTGATTTTCATCAGATCCTGAGGGATCATTCCCACATGGCTTTATCCTTTCATACTTTTTTCATTGTCTTGTTTTTTTTTCTTTTTCTTATTTCTCTTCACATTTTTCTTACCTACACTTAATATTTTATGTTCATATGGACACATAAGGTTTTTATATTCCATTATATAGTCACATGTCAATTTTGATACACCAGCATCCATGGATCTCTTTCTCCTCACCGAGAACTGAGCGATCAGCGGTCTTTGATCGCTCAGTTGTCGGTCTTAAAGGCAGCGGGGGACAGATGCAGCATCAGACCAATGCTGCATCCACCTAGATGAGTATTTTTTTCTTTAACCATTTGACCTCCAGAAGATTTTCCCCCCTTCCTAACCAGGCTATTTTTTGCGATGCGGCACTGCGTCGCTTTAACTGACAATTGCGCGGTCGTACCCAAATAACATTGACGTCCTTTTTTTCCCATAAATAGAGCTTCCTTTTGGTGGTATTTGATCACCTCTGTGCAGTGGCGTAACTAGAACCTTCAGGGCCCCGGTGCAAGAAACCATGGAGGGCCCCCCTGACCTCCAGCCAGGGCCCTTCCCACTGATCCCAGGGGCAGCAGGACCTGGATAGGAGGGGGAACAAATCCCCTCCATTTTCCTCCTGCAGCCACTGAGGGAGAGGAGGAGAAGCAGACTTTTAGTGGCTGCAGGAGAAAAATAGAGGGGATTTGTTCCTCTATATGCCCCCCCATCCAGGTGTTCAGGGGCAACATGTGTGCTATTGCAATTGTGACCCCTGTAGTTATGCCCCTGGGATGAGTGGCAGCAGTGTTGGTGGGGGATGGGATCAGTGGTGGTTGGGGAGGGATAGGATCAGTGGCATCGGTGGTTGGGGTTGGGATGAGTGGCAGCGGTGGGGGATGGGATCAGTGGCAGCAGTGGTGGTTGGGTGGGGATGGGATCAGTGGCAGCGGTGGTGGGGGGGATGGGATGAGTGGCAGCAGTGCGGGGAGATGGGATCAGTGGCAAGGGTTGTGGTTGGGGGGGTGGGATCAGTGGTAGGGGGATTGAATGGGATGAGTGGCAGAGGTGGTGGAGAGAATGGGATCAGTGGCAAGGGTGATGGTTGGAGGAGGGTGGGATGGGATGAGTGGTAGTATAAGGGGGGATTGGATGGGATGAGTGGCAGCGGTGGTGGGCATTGGATGAAATAATTGGCAGCGGTGGTGGGAGGATGTGATCCGTGGCGATGGTGTTGGTTGGGGGGGTGGGATGGGATGAGTGGTGGGTAGGGGAATGGTATCAGTGGCAAGGATGGGATCAGTGGCAGTAGTGGTCATGGTGGGGTGGATCAGTGGCATCAGTGGTTGTGATGGTGGTGTGGGGGAGGGGCAATCAGTGGCAGTAGTGGTGGTGTGGGGGGTATCACAGTATTAGTGGCAGTAGTGGTGGTGTGGGGGATTAGTGGTAGTGGTGGTATCAGGGTGGCAGAAGTGATGGTGGTGGCGTGGGGGGGTATCAGTGGTCATAGTAGTGGTGGTGTGGGGATCAGTGGCAGAAATGGTGGTGTGGGGGGTATCAGTGGCAGCAGTGGTGTGGGGGTATCAGTGGCAGTAGTGGTGGTGTGGGGATCAGTGGCAGTAGTGGCGGTGTGGGGAGGCATCAGTGGCAGCAGTGGTGTGGGGGGTATCAGTGGCAGTAGTGGTGGTGTGGGGGGGTATCAGTAGCAGCATTGATGTCGGGGGATCAGTGCAGTAGTGGTGGTGTGGGGATCAGTGGCAGCAGTGGTGTGGGGGGGGAATCAGTGCAGTAGTGGTGATGTGGGGATCAGTGGCAGTAGTGGTGGTGTGGGGGGTATCCAGGGCTTTTTTCAGGGGGAACTTGGTGGAACTCAGTTCCACCACCTCTGGCTCAGACCATCTGCTCCCTGCCCACCACTATCACTTGTAAACAAAAAAGTCCGGTTTCTGTGTGGGGGGGGAATCAGTGCAGTAGTGGTGGTGTGGGGATCAGTGGCAGTAGTGGTGGTGGTGTGGGGGGTATCAGTGGCAGCAGTGGTGTGGGGGATCAGTGCAGTAGTGGTGGTGTGGGGATCAGTGGCAGCAGTGGTGTGGGGGAATCAGTGCAGTAGTGGTGGTGTGGGGATCAGTGGCAGTAGTGGTGGTGGTGTGGGGGTTATCAGTGGCAGCAGTGGTGTGGGGGAATCAGTGCAGTAGTGGTGGTGTGGGGATCAGTGGCAGTAGTGGTGGTGGTGTGGGGGTTATCAGTGGCAGCAGTGGTGTGGAGGGATCAGTGCAGTAGTGGTGGTGTGGGGATCAGTGGCAGTAGTGGTGTGGGGGTTATCAGTGGCAGCAGTGGTGTGGGGGGGTCAGTGCAGTAGTGGTGGTGTGGGGATCAGTGGCAGCAGTGGTGTGGGGGGATCAGTGCAGTAGTGGTGGTGTGGGGATCAGTGGCAGTAGTGGTGGTGGTGTGGGGGTTATCAGTGGCAGCAGTGGTGTGGGGGGATCAGTGCAGTAGTGGTGGTGTGGGGATCAGTGGCAGTAGTGGTGGTGGTGTGGGGGTTATCAGTGCCAGCAGTGGTGTGGGGGATCAGTGCAGTAGTGGTGGTGTGGGGATCAGTGGCAGCAGTGGTGTGGGGGGAATCAGTGCAGTAGTGGTGGTGTGGGGATTGAGGTTCCGTGGCAGTAGTGGTGGTGGTGTGGGG